>NC_143223.1:8038660-8341691 GCF_030267445.1 Bombyx mandarina
ATAAAACGATGACCGTTTATTGAACTTCTAACTGACTGTAAGACGACTGTCAGGCTAACTAGATGCAACTAGTTAACAATATAATCTTATACATATATAATCTGAATCCCGGAAACGGCTCCAACGATTTTCATAAAATTTATTATACAGGGGATTGCGGGGGCGATAAATCGATCTAGCTACGATTTATTTTCAGAAAATGTTGTTTTATTCGTGTTTTCAATAATCAACTATTCCCGACATCTATTGGCGAATAATAATACTATTTTTCTTAATTGAGGGCAACTAACCGCTTTAAAGACACAACAAGATCATCATCATCTAGTTGACTGTAAAACGCAATACTATTCGTGTTTATGTCATCAAAATGTAAATTGGAAATAATAAATTTTTATTTGTATAAGCAATTACACCAAAAAGTAATAAATTAATTAATGTAAAACCATTAATATAAATAATTTGAATAACGCTTTTCATTATTTAAATTCATGAAATATAATAATAGTATTTATTATGCACTCACTATGCAATAGTTTTAAAATTCTATTCTATTTTTGTATCACTTTTCATGAGATCAACTTAATAGATTCATCAGAAAAAAATTAAAATGGCAATACTTTGATTTGATCACTTACATTATTAAGTAGCCTAATCTATTTTATACACTGCAATGATTTTAAGTCCTAATTTAACGAATGGCCATGTAAAAAAATCTGCGCTATTCTGCACTTTTCAATTTATATTTCATAGGTATCATTTATTATTTATTAGACCGCAATCCGCACATTACTAATTGTTGTAAAAATGTTAAAGGTGGACACACCTTTTGTATGGCTGAAAAATCAAAAATTTTACAATTTCAATTTTTAGCGGTGCCGTCAAAAAGATTAAGCTAAGGAACCATTTTTTGTTTTATTACACCACTGCACATAAAATATTTTAGGATATAAAAAGTACTGTTCAAGTTCATTTAATTTTGGCCAAATAAAAAAAAAATCAGATACCATTGAATCCAAACGTGTTTTAAGACGATACAAATATTTATATTGCACCTTATTCATAAAGATACTACAATCTCTACATAGTCACTGTAGGACGCGGGTCTGTAATTCGAAATACGGACCTGATATTACCTTTTATTTTGAAATTTAATATAGAATAGTAGCATAACTAAAAAAAAAAAAAATTTCTAAGTCTTTTCTTTTCTTTGTATGAACAAAGAATTCCTTATAAAGATAATTTTCAACTACTTATAGACGGGCTATTAACATAGAAATCTTTACTCGTTATCAAGAAACGATGACAATGTATCAATTTTATTAGTTTGGCGTAACAATGGACCAAGGTCATCGCGATAAAAACAAATGGTTAGTTTCTAGTTCGACTTGCTATTTTAGTTACTCTATATTAACTTCTTAATGCCTTATTTAATTTCGTAAACGCTCATTTAACATAAGTCTGTCCTCTCATAATTATTATTATGAATTATAAAAATAATATGGTTTGACGTATTATTTTTTACGTATGGCAACAAAATAAGATAAGTTATTTTACGAACGTAAGTAATAGGTAAACATACATATTTGTAAGCTACAAAAGAGATCTATTCTAAGCGTCTATTTGATTTTGATTTTGTGTAATTTCAATTTGAAACCCAGCATCTCGGATAGAACACCCGACAGGGCGGACAATATCACAACTTTCGACACGGTGTACAAATAATGATTAGCACAAATACCGGATATCTTGAAAGGCGCGTCTAGTTCCTGTAAGAAAAAGAATTTCATTTAAATTTAAATAATATCGCAAATTTCTTAACTGGCAATAATTTTTTTTATTGCTTTGATGGGTGAACGAGCTCACAGCCCACCTGGTGTTAAGTGGTTACTGGAGCCCATAGACATCTACAATGTATATGCGCCACCCACCTTGAGATATAAGTTCTAAGTTCTCAATATACTTACAACGGCTGTCCCGCCCTTTAAACCGAAACGCATTACTGCTTCACGGCAGAAATAGGCGGGGTGGTGGTATGCGTGCGGACTCACAAGAGGTCCTCTACCACCAGCACATTGTCTTCAAAATTTAAATTTTTAAATAAATAAAGAATGCAAGGAAAAACAAAAGAAGATAATTTGAACACACCTTCAGCAGATCGGCGGCTAATTTGAGCACGTTATTGGCCACAGTCAATTGGTCTTTGCTCTCCGGTCGCTGTTCTATGGCTAGATGCAAGTTGATCTGCTCTGTGAGAATGGCCGACAGACAGCCTCGGTACTTTTTGTTGACGTTACTGCCCAACGTGATCAGACGCAACAAGTATATCCCGAGACAGCAAATCCAAACCATCGCTTCGAACAGCCATCCTTCTTCTAACGTCACCGAATCCTTTTACGAAAGATATTTTTGTTTATTATTATCATTGCGGATAATTACGTTTTACTCGAACGATTTAACATTAAATGATTTAAATTTGTTTTTCTTAATGTCTCAAAAGACGAGGTTCTCAATCATGTTTTTTTTTTAACATCTAAATTTTATTATAGTCAATCCGTTTTTTTTTAAAGCTCGCGTTTCACTTGTTCCCCCATAGATGTTGACTTGATAAACTTTATCTACGTTGATCATTTGT
Source organism: Bombyx mandarina (assembly GCF_030267445.1). Taxonomy (NCBI): domain Eukaryota; kingdom Metazoa; phylum Arthropoda; class Insecta; order Lepidoptera; family Bombycidae; genus Bombyx; species Bombyx mandarina. The sequence continues at coordinate 8,041,293 of NC_143223.1, forward strand.
CATTTTACTTCGCTGAAGTCGATTTGCTTAATTTGTTAAATATATATTATATAGTACATAATTTTTATGCTTATTGTTTTAAGTGGAATATCTTACCCTCAACAGGTGAGCGCTGACGCATGCAAGCAAAATCAATGTGAGCATGAAGGCAGCGGATACTATGACGTCTACAGAACGTTGAGGGCCACGGCGCTGTAAGACATGAATTTGTTTAGCATATTTAATTTTTGAGGGTAGATGTGCAAAAGAGCTCACACGAGGAGTGAAGTTGTGTGATTTGTTTTATTTTGATTTTGTCTATTTGGTGTTTCTTCAGGTTTAAATGTGTAATAACGGTGGTTTATTAGCTGTTTAGTATCTGTGAAAGTGCATAAATATGGGAAAATGAAACAAATCTGCTGAACGTAATTTCTCGGGATCCCTCCAAAAAGTCCACTGAAAAAGTCTCCGTAAATGACTACCATTTTACTGAGATTATATTTCATCCCATTTCATTTTGTTTTCATTTAATTTCATTTCGTTTTCATTTCATTTCATGCCTAGTTTCATATTAATCAACTTCATTTCATTTCATAATATCGTTTCATATAAAAAAGTTTTCATTAAAATTAAAATAAGACTTGACCTAAAAGTCTTAGTTACCGCGGGTCATAAAATTCTCATAAAAAAAATGACAACTTTTATTAAGTTTTTTTTTTTTTTTAAATACGTTAAAAATCGTACCCGTAAATAAGAACGAGTCGAAAGCCAAGTCTTGATGTTCCTGACCGTGTTGAGTCTGAAGTGTGGCAGCTCCGATTTGCGGGCTCGTCTCGCCGACGTCAGATGTGAGAACAGTTTCGCGTATAGAAACCTCTGTTTGTAGGCACGTTCTGCAACGGCCAGTAGGAAGAACATGAGGCCGCTTAGAGCGAAACGCAGGATGCATGATATTATATTCGTCATCAATTCCCTGAAAAATTATAATAATATAAATATACATATATATTTATTTCAAGATAAAACGTGGATTTATAAATAATATTGTTCACTCAATGGTAAAAACACAACCAATTGCTTTTTAAAATAAAAATAACGTATAATAGCCGGCAAACTTCTTGAGCATTTGTCGACGTAGTGGGGGTAAGTTCGCGCATGGTACACTCACGTGCAAAAACATTATTTACTTACGTCATAATGCTATTAAATTATTAAAATCAACATATTATGTATTTATTTATATATTTATTAGAACATCAACAAAAAATATAGGTTAATAATTGTAATAATTTAATCTTGGGGTAAAATAGATATTCCTTCTATTAAGTCAAAACTAGAGCTGTTGCCAGGCCTTTATTCAGTTGAAGCGAAGCTGGTATTTGTAATTTTTTTTTTCGTTATCATAATCTTGACCATCATCATCATCACTGTTTTCATCACCCGAGTGATCGTGATGAGTCGACATAGGGCTCATCGGTGTAGTTTACAACTCAGTCGGTTCGGTCTTCTTTTTTGTCTATAATTAATTATTTTTTGAAGATATTCGATTCGTAGTAATCGAATGTTACTTTTTTCAATTACCAGCTTCCGATTACTTTCTGTTTTGCATCTGAAGTCTAGCTCTTTCATAATTCGTCGTAAGCTTCATTCCGAGCCATTAAAATTTATATCTTCTTTAAATTTTTCGAAGCCTTTCTACGATACGGAGTTTCGCTGCTTGTTATGTAGTTATTATGATTACATCTTTTTATTACAGATTGACCGAAACTATCCATTCCGGTAGCTTTCTTCTTCCCTGATCTTTTCTTACCCGGAGTCCGAAACACGGCGAGCAAGCCAGAGCCTTTAGCTTCGTTAATAATGCACCTAACAGTACTCACTGATGTTTTTCTTGCTTCCAAAGTCTGTTTTACTTTTTCCATATAATTCTTCCCCTGTTTTATAATGAAGCAATATACGTCGTACACAATTTTTCTACCCTTTCTTTTGAATACTACACCAGTTTTAGCGGCATAGTGTATTTTTTATAAAAAATCAACAAACACTCAACATATAGCAATGGCAACAAAGTCAACAAGCAATTATAACAAATAACTTAATAATTAATAACGATAGACTTTTTACTGTACGCAAGCGTACTTTTGGGAGCAAGCGGAAAGAGGGCGCGGTGCGGGACGCAAGGTTCGACTGATCTACCAATAACGCGCTCGATACGATTTCCCCTGCCGTCGCGCCTCACCCTCACCACCAAAGTGATCTAAAATTCGGTTCTGCGCAGTCAAGGTCATTTGCTCAAGAAGTTTGCCGGTTACTATATCAATTGTATTATAATATACGTAATTATGTCCTTGAAACCTCAGAACCTGAAACCTAATACTTACATCAGTTTCAAAAGGTAGAATTACTAGAGGAGAACTTTTATTCTTATCACACTAAAAAACATGTTATTTTTACTCTATAGACTGGAAGCGACACCGCTACAGAAACGGTTGTATTAAAAATCAAAGGAAAATAAAAATAAATCTAAATTTTTCTTTCATACTTTGTAATCTGTAATGTAAAACATATCAATTCGAGGGTCAACGACCTCGCACAGCACATGTCACGGCTTCCGCGCTCGTGCGAGACCATTGACCTTACGTGACAGCTGATTTTAAGTTGTTCTCCCGAAAAATATATTATGGAAAAAGTCCATTCACCCGATACTGTTAATTTTAGTTTGGGAAGCGGTCCATTAGCGTGTTTTATAATTAAATAGAATGCGCTTTTCACTCACCAAATATTATCTCCGAACGCTCCGTAAAGTATATATAAAACAGAGCCCTTGCTGTAGTTGGCGACGACAGATATTATGTACAAAAAAATTGTCATTGACTGCGTCTCTTCTTCTGTTCTCGTATCTTGATCTATGGCCAACTTTAAACATAAGAAATTTCAATTTATTTTAATAATGATCTTTTATAAGTGTTTGCTAGCACGCACGTTTGGATCACGGATCGTTTGGAACCTCTGGGTCCACTCCACGGTGTTCCCCGAGTGCTATGACATGTCCTTCTTCAAACGAGGCTTGTGGAGAGTATTAAGCGGTAGACAGCGGCTTGGCTCTGCCCCTGGCATTGCTGAAGTCAATGGGGGACGGTAACCACTCACCATCAGGTGGACCGTGTGCTCGTCTGCCTACAAGGCAATATAAAAAACATACAAAAAAAACGTATGGACGAACTAGTTAATCCTTACTTATTAAAGGTCAGTGGAGCATAGATACACCTTAAAATATTTGTCGCACATAGATTCTATACATACTACTAAGACAGATAAGGGAATTTTTCAAAACTTGCTATTAAAACGTTTACATAGATTATACCAAAACTTTGTATAGTCTATATTTTTGTACCAAATAAATTTTATTTAAATGATTTATTTATCCAATTAGACGTGGTGCTCCAGGGGATGGAATTGTTTATTCCCTCCTCTGAAGTGCCCGTTGGGGGTCGCAGCAGACCCTGGTATAACAATGCCAGCAGGGATGCTGCACGCCTCAAGCGGTCCGCATACGTGGCATGGGATAATGCCAGGAGACGTCGGGATCCTAACATCTCAGGGGAAAGGCGGAAATATGACGCCGCTTCCAGGTCCTACAAGAAGGTAATTGCCAAGGCGAAGTCGGAGCACGTTGCTAGAGTTGGCGAGCGATTGAAGAGCTATCCCTCCGGGAGCCGTGCTTTTTGGTCGCTCGCCAAAGCTGCAGAAAGAAACTTTTGCAGGTCTAGTCTCCCACCACTGCGCAAGTCCGATAACAATCTGGCCCACAGTGCGAAAGAGAAGGCTGACCTTCTGGTCAAACTCTTCGCCTCGAACTCGACTGTGGACGACGGGGGTGCCACACCACCGAACATCCCCCGGTGTGATAGCTCCCTGCCGGATATCTGCTTCACACAGTGTGCAGTCAGGCGGGAGCTCCGACTCCTGGACGTCCATAAGTCGAGTGGGCCAGACGGCATCCCCGCAGTGGTTTTGAAAACGTGCGCCCCTGAGCTGACACCTGCGCTAACGCGTTTGTATCGCCTCTCTTATTGCACTAACAGGGTTCCGTCTTCATGGAAGACCGCCCACGTCCACCCTATCCCCAAGAAGGGTGACCGGTCGGACCCATCGAGCTACAGGCCTATCGCGATAACTTCCTTGCTTTCCAAGGTAATGGAGCGAATTATAAATAGACAACTCCTGAAGTATCTTGAAGATCGCCAGCTGATCAGTGACCGACAGTACAGTTTCCGTCACGGTCGCTCAGCTGGCGATCTTCTTGTATACCTTACTCACAGGTGGGCTGAAGCCTTGGAGAGCAAGGGCGAGGCTCTTGCTGTGAGCCTTGATATCGCGAAGGCCTTCGACAGGTTCTGGCATAGGGCACTTCTATCGAAGTTACCATCTTACGGAATCAACGAGGGTCTCTGCAAGTGGATCGCTAGCTTTTTGGATGGGCGGAGCATCACGGTCGTTGTAGACGGTGACTGTTCTGATACCATGACCATTAACGCTGGCGTTCCACAAGGTTCGGTGCTCTCCCCCACGCTTTTCATCCTGTATATCAATGACATGCTGTCTATTGATGGCATGCATTGCTATGCAGATGATAGCACGGGGGATGCGCGATATATCGGCCATCAGAGTCTCTCTCGGAGCGTGGTGCAAGAGAGACGATCAAAACTTGTGTCTGAAGTGGAGAACTCTCTGGGCGAGTCTCCGAATGGGGTGAATTGAACTTGGTTCAATTCAACCCGATAAAGACACAAGTTTGTGCGTTCACTGCGAAGAAGGACCCCTTTGTCATGGCGCCGCAATTCCAAGGAGTATCCCTGCAACCTTCCGAGAGTATCGGGATACTTGGGGTCGACATTTCGAGCGATGTCCAGTTTCGGAGTAATTTGGAAGGCAAAGCCAAGTTGGCGTCCAAAATGCTGGGAGTCCTCAACAGAGCGAAGCAGTACTTCACGCCTGGACAAAGACTTTTGCTTTATAAAGCACAAGTCCGGCCTCGCATGGAGTACTGCTCCCATCTCTGGGCCGGGGCTCCCAAATACCAGCTTCTTCCATTTGACTCCATACAGAGGAGGGCCGTTCGGATTGTCGATAATCCCATTCTCTCGGATCGTTTGGAGCCTCTGGGTCTGCGGAGGGACTTCGGTTCCCTCTGTATTTTATACCGTATGTTCCATGGGGAGTGCTCTGAGGAATTGTTCGAGATGATACCAGCATCTCGTTTTTACCATCGCACCGCCCGCCACCGGAGTAGAGTTCATCCATACTACCTGGAGCCACTGCGGTCATCCACAGTGCGTTTCCAGAGATCTTTTTTGCCACGTAAATGGGTCTTTTATTTTATTAATTATCTTTGTTCCGGTATAAGAAAGTACAAAATGCGTAGCTCGGTTAAGATGCAGGTTTCAGATCGGTGTACATTATTTTATTTATTTATCTATTATTAACATAGAAGTAGAAACACAATCATAATGTACATCTGTGCTTGAAGTAGGCGATAAAACCCGTATCTCAAGCACCTGTGCTCCTCGTACAAAGAATACAACAACTTTATTTCAGATACACAAAAATAGAAATTTAATAGACAAGAATTAAACTGAAATTCATGGATTGCATAAAAATGACAAAATGTGAGCTTAAAAATATCAAAATTAACAAAAAATATTGAAATGAATGTATCAATGTACCCTCTGTGTGTAATGTGCATGAGTGAGTGTAAGAGGGTGTGTGTGGGTGTAGTCAAAAACATTAAAAGTTATTTAACAAAATTTCAGAGTCCTCATAGTTGAAATTAAGCAACCAATTAAATATAGAAGTTTTGCATTTCTTACTGTTTAGGGGATATAATATATTAAGTTGTTTATTAATTTTATTATAAAGAGTGGGACCTAAGTAGCAAAGGAACCTATGGAATTATCCACACGTCATCCATAAGTCATCAACACTTTGAGAAGGCGGCACGACATGAGAACGACGTGTGTTGGTGTAGTCAAAAACATTAAAAGTTATTTAACAAAATTTCAGTGTCCTCATAGTTGAATGCGTACGTACCTGCGTGAGTCGTATTGCAGGCGTGAGTAACGCGACGATGGTGGCCATGGCCAGACCTGCCCAGACGCAGCCTTCGGCGGCCATGGCTCGCTCGGCGCGCGCCACCACGTACCAACTAATGTCGACGGCCGACAGCTCAGCGCGTAGCGTTGAACCTCGCTCCCACATTGTGCATTTCACTAATACGTAAGAAATTTTTCTATAAAGTAAAGATTACTGGTCGCCCGGAGGCCTTTCCAGTTCCACCAGTGTGCTTAGTGCTATTTTTATAAAAGTTAACTATAAGTCGTCGTGGCTTAAGGGATAAGACGTCCGGTGCATTCGTGTTGAGCGATGCACCGGTGTTCGAATCCCAGACGGGTACCAATTTTTGTAATGAAATACGTACTTGACAACTGTTCACGATTAACTTCCACGGTGAAGGAATAACATTGTGTAATAAAAATCAAACCCGCAAAATTATAATTTGCGTAATTACTGATGGTAGGACCTCCTGTGAGTCCGCACGGGTAGGTACCCGTACCCAGCCTATTTCTGCCGTGAAGCAGTAATGCGTTTCGGTTTGAAGGCTGGGGCAGCCGTTGTAACTATACTTGAGACCTTAGAACTTATATCTCAAGGTGGGTGGCACATTTACGTTGCAGATGTCTATGGACTCCAGTAACCACTTAACATCAGGTGGGTTGTGAGCTCGTCCACCCATCTAAGCAATAAAAAAAAACTCAAATTTGTATGCAGTTGGAACAGCGCCCCTAGCGGCAAACGTAGGCAAACGTTCCATCTACTAGTAACTGCCTGTGGTATTTGAATTATTAACGATACGCAGCGGCTTGGCTCTGCCCTTGGCATTGCTGACGTCCATGGGCGACGGTAACCGCTCACCAGCAGGTGGGCCGTATGCTCGTCTGCCTACAAGGGCAATAAGAAAAACATCGTCACAGTTGGATCATTTGATACTAGTACACAGTCTTCTGGCCACGAAGACTTAAATACATACCTAGATTGTTATTATTAATTGAATAATTATGTGTTAACCAGAGTATAAACGCAAGGGGATCCTACCATGCAAATCCAAACGTCAAGTTGAAGTCTCAATGGCAATACCAGTTTCAATGCGTACTGAACTCAATTTTGTCTATGGTTCACTGTGTGTCAAAGATAAAGTATTTTTATTATTATTTGAAAAAGGTCAAGCTAATGTGAAAGGTGCGAATAATTGTTGAAATTCACGGTTACCTGTATCGCTTGTAGGGTCTAGTAGGGCGAACGGATCCCAGGAGCTATCCGCGGCGTAATGGAAGCCCACGTCAGAATTACCCCCTTCGGATTGTGAACAGTAACTACTCTCCTCACCTAAGATCACATAGTCGTTGTTAAAATCGTAACACATGGAAGGTAAATCATAGCTTTTGTTTATGTTTGTACATCTGTCTATATTTCATGCTTTATGAATGAAACGAAAACAAATAAAACGATAACGAAAACAAAAGCCTAACGTTGTTTTTAGAAGCAGATTTGTGGACTTACGTTTGAATGTGATACGTTTAATTGAAATTCATAGCATTTTGTTTTAATCAAATTCGGTCTTAGTGTCTATGTTTCAACAGATATATAAGAACATGATTGCCGCGAAATTTTATGGTTTTTAACACAGACATGTATGGAACGAAATGCGATTCTTACTGTTAGTAGTTTGGCCAACCCAGTCAGACATAGTGTGGTGGGATGGCAGAGCGATCGATGGCGCAGAAGCAGAACATTCTCCATCCGATGACGACGTTTGGAAAGTCTCAATTTTCTACGAACAGTTCATTTATTTAATTTCTTTTTATTAGGACAAAAGGCAAACTTTTTGATTAATTTTATTTTAATTTAACTGAAACCTTCAGCTAACGTATGAGTATTATCTCAACAAATTCATGACTTGTAAATAATTATACCAAAGGAATGTTTTCATCAGTTTCATCATCATCATTAATTATTTTAAAGCAAATGAAGTCGCAATTTTCGTTAATTACTTTTTGAATTATCTGTTATTACTTTCGGATGGCGATTAAGTAATTTAATACGAAACCATGCTAAAGCAACAATTAAATTTTATACCGTTCATTACTACCTGGATGATCGTGCTGGTAATTCGGTCCATCTACCTATTGTTAAAAAACAGAATCAATATAGGATCCTCGTTTCTGATTGGTGCATATAAATATACAATACATAAAGTTAAATTAAGTAACGTCGTATCATGCTATTCGTTTTAAGCGTAATTTACCTTTTGCTTATTCTTAACGTTAGCAAAATCATCGTCACTTGATTCGTCTCGCACGTTCTCTGGTATCCACGAGCTTCTGAAACGTACACCGATTCGCTTTCCTCTATTAGGACTGTCAGTGACATTAACATCAGAGTCTGGTTCGTTCGATTTCTCATCGTCCTCTGTCTTTAAAACGTTTGCTTTGGCGGTTGTTGTGGAGTTCTCTTCAACTTTGTCAATCGGTGTTTTGTCAACGTCATTGGCCGAATCATTTTTTGCTGTCACCTCATTCCCTTCGTTACTAACTATTTTATTACCAGAAAGTCTGGCCTGTAAGATTTTTACCCTGTTGTCTCCGTCGCTCCCGTTCGAGTTGTAACCGTTGAGGCTTTCGAAGCCGTCGTCACCGTCAGCGAATAACGCTCTATGCTGATTTTGTCTTACATTAAAAGATTCTAAATGCTTTTTAGTCAATATATTAGACTTATATCTAAAGGAGGAACTAGGTGTAGCATCGTCGGGCGGTGGGGTGAACGTAACTATGGGAGTGTTTATATCCGGTTTCTTCCAAGCCATATAGTCTTCGTCGTCAGAATCTTTGGCTTTAAGTTTGACTATCGCTTTATTTTTCGCGGTCGGTTCAAGAGGTGTGCTAACATTTTCCTTTGGCAGTTCTTTCTTGCGTTTTCTATAAGACAACAATTCATTATCGATAATCGTTTCGTAATAGTAATTGACTACAAAATATTTACTACTTCCCCCCATACCTGAGTGCATTGTCACAGAGTTCACTTCTGGACTGTCGGCGCCTGAATTTGGAGGGTTTTGTGGAAGGAGTCTTACTTTGGCTAGATGTAGCACCACTTTCGGCGGAACCACCCGCACTGCCGCCGTCACATTCTGACCGTGGTCGTCTACAAGAGCATAATTATAGATACTCCTCTAGTTTAAGGTAAAGTATCATCAAACATTGCGAATAGAACGAATTAGTACCTGAAGTATCGCGGCAGTTTCCGTCGATAAGTGGAACGGGGACGTACTCTAGCAATTTCCATTTCTGTTGTACTAACTATTTGTGAATGCACCATACTCAGCACCAGCATTAAGCCTAATGGCACCAACCAGCAATTTGGCTACAATAAAAATTTACTAATTTGTATTTTTACTGTACTTTTTACTTTACTTGTAATTTTACCGGTGGTAGGACCTCTTCTGAGTCCGCACGGTTAGGTACCACCACCCTGTCTATTTCTGCCGTGAAGCAGTAATGCGTTTCGGTTTGAAGGATGGGGCAGCCGTTGTAACTATACTTGAGACCTTAGAACTTATATTTTAAGGTGAGTGGCGCATTTACGTTGTAGATGTCTATGGGCCCCAGTAACCACTTAACACCAGGTGGGCTGTGAGCTCGTTCACCCATCAAAGCAATAAAATAAAATAAAAACATCGGTGCGTTTAGTGCGAACCTAGCAGCAAACGAAGGGAAGCTGTTCCAGCTCCATACAAATTTGAGTTAACTTTTACGCGATCGAGAAGTTAAAAAACTCGCACTAAGTATACTGTAGCAAACGTCCAAAAACGTTTTAAGAAGCACAATCTTATTTAATGAATATCAAGTTAAATGTACTTAATATCTTACCAAAATTAATGTAGCGCTGATTTTTATGAGTAGTTTCACCTTATTACGAAGATTGATATGAGTGCCCGTCCCATTTTGTTCCATGACGACAATCTACTGATCAAACTAATGATCGGTAAGTCGACTAAAATAATTATATGTTTAAGAAACTCACGTCAACATCCAAGTTATCTGGTGACATGAAGTAAAGAGATATATTCAGTACTTGTAAGAGCCATAGTGTTAATAGGAATTTGGCACAAGCTGGTGACGTCTGCTGGGCCCACCATTGGAACAGTGCGGGTAGGAACACTAGTCTGACTAGAGCGAACCAAACAACCCGGCGCATTCCCAGGGTGGGCTTCGCTTTCGGGAACGATGATCCTGTTGAATATAATCAGTATACATCTATTTAAGATATACATATGCTAGAACATATTTCTTTGTACTGTTATAGGAATTTACTCTGAGGAGGTTTTAAAAAAGGAAACTTTTAGGATACGAACTTTTTTTTTATTGCCCTTGCAGGCAGACGAGCATACGGCCCACCTGATGGTGAGTGGTTACCGTCGCCCATGTACTTCAGCAATGCCAGGGGCAAAGCCAAGCCGCAGCCTACCGCAAACTACTATTTGATTTGATTTATACAATATGGATGATAACTCTCAGAGCAACCCTGGTGGCCGCACCCGTACTCTAAGACAGTGCACTCCCTACTGACCGTTCTCCGGTCTCCTCTAAAGTCTCTACCTCGGATCGTCTAGTCAGCGGCTCGAGGGTATCAGCATTTTAGGGTTCAGTACAGATATATAACAGTACGTACGTTCTATCATAGTTGCGTTCGTGAAAAGGTTAGTTATGTATCTACTTAGAAAAAATTGGACCGGCCAGATGCTTTGAGTCCCGACACAGTAGCATCGTTCGACAATAATATTTGAAATTGCAAAAACCGTCAAACGCAACCTAAAAATCCATTTTTGGGCTGTAACGTCTAGACAGAATTTTGTTCGTTTTATATGACATCGATAGATTCAGGAGATGTATTGGTGTAGATGGAAAAGCGAGTCACCTCTTTAATGTTCACCAACCGCCATCAACGCCCAACTAAAGACGTGCTATAAAAGTTTAAAAAATTGCATTGTATTCAACTGGAGCCGATAGGAGTGCTTTGCGGCAGAAAAAGGCAGGATGGTGGTATCTAAGAGTGAGGATTCACTATACCACTGTTCTCTTATGTACTTCTTTGTGCTATTTGTAATCACTACATAGTAGTATAAAACAAAGTCGCTTTCTCTGTCCCTATATCTCTATGTATGGTTAAATCTTTAAAATTACGCAACGGATTTTGATGCGGTTTTTTTTAATAGATAGTGATTGAAGAGGAAGGTTTATTAGTATAATAACATCCATTAAATAGTGGAGAAATCAATAATAAATTACAGTTTCCGAAGCGAAGCGAGGGCGGGTCGCTAGTTTACAAATAAAATCTGGTATCATGCATGCATTAGGGTAAGGATTCATTTCAACAACTTTGACGATCCCTGGTCTAAAGCAATAAAGTAACTTACCTCTTACTAAATCAACGTCTATGAGATACGAGCGCGCGTGCGATGAAAAGTCTACGATACGTCGGCGGTATGTGCCTCGCATCAATAGTTGTTCGACCATGGTCTCCCATTCTTCTTTGTCGTAGGAGCTTATTTTTTTTTGGTACCTACAATTGATGATTTTCTATTACTAGACTAGTTAGTCCATCAAGGTTCCTAAACTGAGTAGCTGCATCCTTGACATTACTATTACTCATGAGCCACAATTAATACTGTTCCAACTGGCCTTAAGGACGTTTGCTTTCAATAGCAAAAATATATAAATAGTAGAAAGTAAATACAAAACTAATTTAACTGATCATATATTTCATTTTTGTATAAATTAATAATATTTAGGATTACCCTACCAATACTGTATAAAACATATACCCCAGTAATATATTTTAAAACCAACTTTTAGCAGTGCTGCGTGTGTGTGGCGTTGGCCTAGCATAGTGCGGGCTGCTAAAGGTTTCAATAGAAACTGCACTATTCTTTGAGTATTATATTAGCATACTACAATTGCCAAACTGCCTGCTAAACTTGGTAATTATGGCAATGCAAGTAGATGTATTTCAGCTGATGGTAATCATGTAACATGTCAGATCACAAAATATTGTTTGTGACATGGTTTAAAAATCTTTAAAATGTAAAATCCAGTTTAATGTTGTATAAATTTTGTGCTTGTTTATTAGATTATTTTACTATAAGCAACTTGTTGCAATAAATTTAATCAATTTGTACAAGCAACTTGAACATTAACACAAATTCTCTTTAACATGCTTCACACAATAAAATTGGAAGGTTTTTTTATTAGGAGTGAATATGTTTATGCTATTTTAAAATAGTCTGTTTGTTGACCGATATTTGTATCATCATAAAACTATAGAAAATTAGAGATATCAACAAAATCTGAACTTAAATTCTAAGCGTTTGAATCTCAGGCAAGATAGAGAGCATCCTATGTTGAACAGTCATAAGTGTTGACGTATGCTATAATTTCATTAGTAAGAAGTAAATCTAATAGCGATTTAACAAACATGACACCAATCATTATCCGGTTGGTTATATTTAAACAAAAAACTCTAGAGACAGTAATAAGAATATGTTTTTAAAAAAAGGTACAATTGTTACTCATATGTTTTATAATTGAGAACCAATTTTTCAACAATTACAATTCATCCATTTGATTTAGAGGTATGTTTTTTGCATAAGAGATTCATATTTGTCTGTGTCCCATAAGTGGATGTCAATTTATTCTATTTAAATTACTTACCATGCTGCCAATTGTTTCATATTGTATATTCTTTATGTATACAGTCCTGGTGCCAGGTTCCTGTTTTTGTTGTTTGGCAGCTGAAACATTGTATTAAGGTAAATAAAATGGGATGCATTTATTACATAAATGTGTTTATTTTTATTTTGTGAGCTGCCAGTTATTAAATTGATTGCTGATTTTTGTTTATTACTTACTACCATACTACATAGTGTGCGACCCAATTGATTTATGTTCATTTATACAATGTTTTTATTCATAGTTAATTAAGATGTACATACACAGTTAAATTAAAAATATATGAATAAATTTGTTAGTTTTTATAAAGAAATAAAATCTTACCATTTGGTCAAATCTATTTGTTGATTCTGAATTCTTTATTTTATTCATATGACAGCAATTTCGAATGAAAACTAAATTAAAAAAATATAAACAAAGGATGATTCTGTAAACGGCATCATAGAATTTGTATAATAATATATTTGTGTAGGTGTGCAAAATCAGGTGTTCAAACTGAACTAGGTAACAATAAAATTAGAAACGAATAATCGACGAATGTTATTTTCTAAATAACTGTTATTTGTTCTATTTTTTTACCATTAAAAATTCTTTCTCGGTTTGTAGTTATATTTTACTCTGAAAAAGATTATTGTAGATTTTACCCGGTACTCTACCTTTTCGAACGATAAAATGTAATGTCTCGTAAAATGTTAATAAAATAATCTGTAACAGAATTTAAACTTATTTGGAATTCATAACACCGATGTAATCAAATTACTATCGCATCGGACATCGCACTCGCAGATTCATAATAAGTGTTTTGTCCTCAAATATATTAAGTGTATAATCTATGGTTTTGTCTATGCGCAGATCACATTGATAGTTTGAAATTTATTTTAACATTGACAACGTGACATTTTAGTTTGTCATCATTCAAAAGAGAAATTTTGTCACTGCTTTCTTAATTTAGTACCTATATAGGTAGGTACATTACTAACCTACGTACCTACTTACCTTAAACTTAGAGATCTCAAATATTAAGTGTTTATCTATACATAAAGACTTTATGGCGGGAATGCGAGCAGCCAAGTTGTGTGAATTGTTGTATTTTGTTATTTTAGTGTTTCTTCACGTTTAAATGTGTCATAGCAGTAGTTTATTAAAGACTTCGCATCTGCGAAAGTGCACAAAAGTGGAAATATGTGACAAAGCTGCTGGACCTAGTTTTTCGGATTCTTTCAAAAAGTCGACTGAAAATGTTTTCTAAATGGTAGTTACCATTTTAGTGATAATTTATTTCACCCGATCTCATCTCGTTCGAATTAATTTCATCCCAAGTATCAATTATCAAAGTCTTAAATTAATCTTCTAAGTCTGCCTTAATTAAGAGCAAATTAAAAGACTTGGCTTAAAGGTCTCGTTACCAGACCATAAAATCATCAAAAATAAGTAGGTAAATAAGTTCGTATGCTAGGTAGGTAGGTAGTAATGGTTAATTTATTTTTCTGAGGTGGTGCTATTTTAAAACATTGCATTTTTATAAGTTTTATGGTAATTTGTAATACAAAATAAAAAAAATACTCTATATATCAGAGATTCAAGCATTCTATGGTGTTATCTAAATACCGAGAAGATATCCACATGGATAAATTAATTTCTATTGCTGTCGCAATATTGTGAGAATGAGACAAAAATATTAGTTAATACTTCACAATCCATCTTAAGTCGATGTGCCTTATCACGATGGAACTCCATGACTACTTACTATCGCCGGCTACTCCACCCTTTCAACCGAAATGCGTTACTAGTGGTGAGCTCCACCCATGCAACAAATAAAGAATTAATAAAACTTCACGGCAAAAATAGATAGAGCAGTGGAACTATGTATGATTTTTGCGAGTTTAATTTTTATTACACGATGTTATTTCATCACTGTGGAAATAATTCGTTTGCTAAGTACGTATTTAATTAGAAAAAATGGTACATACAGCTCGACCAAGCTAAGTTTGCACCTCGCATCGATTACGTCACACTGACGCTTAGGTATGGTCTGAAAAAAGGATTCGCTATGACTTTAAAAATGTAAAATAATGTTTGTTAGAATTTACTTTGCATTTATTATTTTTAACAATATATTAAACATAGGTACATTAGAATATAGCAATATCGGGTTTTTGTATTAAGACCATCCGGGCGTTCTTGCACTTTTTAAATTTGTATCCCAATTGCTAGTAATAATTTTCCTTTATGTTTCTTTTTCAGGATTATGTTTCTCCCTTCACTGTATATCACCTTTCCTTTCATTTTGCTACCCACAACAATCCTCTCGAAGTAAAAAAAAGAACGTTAAGCGGTCAGTAACAACAGTGCAACAAAAACTTAACAAAAATAGTCCAATACTATAACTAAACATCAGCCCGCTTCGCCGCTCACCTACCTTCCCGCGATCGCCCTGTCGCGTCAGTACGGTTAGCATCTTTGTTATCATACGAGTTTTCGTCTCCCTATCATTTGAATTTTAAATTTTTTAACTGTTCTTGTTGGGTTTTTTGTTGATGTTTAGTTATATTATTGGACTATTTTTGTTAAGTTTTTGTTGAACTGTTGTTACTGACCGCTTAACGTTCTTTTTTTTTACTTCGATCGAATTGTTGTGGGTAACAAAATGAAAGGAAAGGTGATATACAGTGAAGGGAGAAACATAATCCTGAAAAAGAAACATAAAGGAAAATTATCATCTTAATTAACGCATTCCAGCGAGGTGCAAACTTAGCTTGGTATAGTTGTACCTAATGTGCTTAGTGCGAGTTTTTTAACGTTCTCGATAGCGTAAAAGTTAATTGAAAGTTGTATGCACTTGGAACGTATGTTTGCCGCTAGGGGCTCTGTTTCAATTGCAAACAAATGTGAGCTAACTTACGCTTTGTGTTTCTATTATATCGTATCGCATTTTTATTATTATCCCAATATCTATTAATAGCTTTAATTTATTTTAATTACAACTAGTGACCCGCCCTCGCTTCGCTTCGGAAACTGTAATTTATTATTGATTTCTCCTAATGGATGTTATTATACATATAAACCTTCCTCTTTAATCATTCTATCTATTAACAAAAACCGCATCAAAATCCGTTGCGTAGTTTTAAAGATTTAAGCACACATAGGGATATAGGGACAGAGAAAGCGACTTTGTTTTATACTATGTAGTGATAAAACTTCATTCAAGAATAAAGTATCTGAGTAAAATTTCTTTTTTATTTTATGTTTTGCAGCCGAGTTGTTTCCTGTGAAGAGAATAAATTGCTAGATACTCATAATTTTTCCAATCAACTTTATTTCAGATGTTTCTTTCGGAAATATTTTATTATTATTTTACAATCAACATCTTATATTAATATTTACATTAATGTCACACAACAAGCATACATTTACAACCTAATTGTTACAAAATATATTAACAAAAGAAGCTTAAATAGCTTATTAGAAACAAATCTCGTATAAAAACTACATGCAAGTAGTAAACTTTATACATTTAAATTAATTAAACTATATTTTGTACTTATCAGACTTGGAATGGTAATTATGGAAATCCATAAGGGTAAAAGTCATAAAAAATCATAGTTCAGTGGTGAGTTCATCTTGAGGCCGCCTCGTCATTTCGAATAGTTCATCTTCTAGCCATACACTTTCACGTCTCACAATGGGTCTCCTCTCCCAATGATCGGAGAGGACTATTGCTTCGCGTTCTATTTGGGAGTAGCTCGGTGGTCTGACGTCATTCCATTCGGACTGATTTTCTGATACTTTATCTATATTACTGTCGTATGATGTTGGGGAATATGACGGTGGTTTAAAAGTGGAAAACGACTGTTGCGTTGTTTCCGAGTCAGAGCTGTGACTCGGTGGCGTTGGTAAGACATTTACGAGTTGCCCTGCTTGTGGCTGTTGTCTGTTGCGACTGTACCTTTTAAGAATTCTGTGGATGAATAAAAATTACATAGTGTAAAAAAAAAAGAAATCCTTCGATTTTTATGATTATTAAAAAAAATTGTCTACTTAACACGGTTTATGGTTTTATTAAAAAATTCTAGTCTTATGTGCTTAGCCCTTGGCGTGGAGTCATAGATATTCTGCGCAGAATTGAAATGAATAAAAAACATTTGGTGTATGTTTTTATTTATATCTTTTAAGTATTATATGATCATCTTCATTGCGTAATTGCCTACTGATAAACATTTGCATAACTACCTGAATACCAGTTATTTCGTTACAGAGCCAATCTTGTCTAGTTGTAATTCGTGATCATTCTTAGGAATGGCTAAATAGATCTGGTTACAAAACAACAATTATTTGTGAGGGTGGCTTGTCTATATCTGCTATGAATCAATCATGATTATGGTTGAGAGTGTATTAGAGCTGTTATTCAAAATCCTACGCGCAATAATATATTATTGAGATCTCGGCTGTCCTTATTAGCCAAAGTGCAATTAATTTTGTCTACGGTCTCAGTTTATATTTAAGACAATCTGGTTTAAGATAGTTAATAAAAACTTTGTCTATAATGAGATTAAATTACCGTTCAGCCCAACTGGCGAGACGTGGCCATTCTTCCGGCACCACTGGTACGTGTTGTTTGTTTAACAATATAAGCAGCTTCGCCAGATCACTCAGTATGCAACTGTAAAGAATAGATAACTAAATATAGACACGAGCAACTCAATTACTTAACGTAAATAAACACGAACATGTGCACCGATATCGTGCTAGTAGGGTTTTTTGGGCCACCTTGCTCCCCGTTTACGGGAACTGATTTATTATTAGTTACACCAATGTTCCTGTGAGCAAAAAAAAAGCTACAAAAAATGTCGGAATCGCCAAGTTTTTGTTCGGTCGTTAGAATTGAGAATATAGCCAGTTTGGTACCGTTACGGTATTTTAGACTGTGCTTGAAATTAAATCGACCAATGATGGATTCGATTTGTGAAAGGCTTCCGAATCTAGGCTATTGAAATTTATATGTTTATAAAATTCGTTCACCACTCCTTGCGAATTGTTTACCTAAGTAGCACGATTAAGGAATGAGCTGCCTGAGAAGTAAGAAGTAAACGAATATAGTAATTATATAATTTTAACTATTCTCTTAGATCGTGTTTAATAAGTTTCAGAGTAATTTTATTGGTGTATTTTAGCTTTAATTGTTTTAATTAGTAATAGGATATTGTCTTCTGTTTAGGTTTTGCAGGAAAGCAAATGAATGAGTTTTAAAGATTAACGATCATACATAGAATTTTCTTAAGCTTTCCAATATAATCATCTCCTTTTTACCCGTTTCTAGGGCTTTAGTTACCCCACCTACACCAGACCATGTACCCTGAGCTTTCTTTAATTTTATGGTAATCAGTTGTCGGTTGACTGTCTTTTGGGAATCAATGAGTTGCATACATCTCGGATGCTTCAGAAACTTTTTCAGAGTGACTATTGAAAAATAGGACCATGCATAAAATATTTATTATCCACGTAAATATATGTATATATTTTGAATTGAGCAACAGTTTTACAGAAGATTAAGAAAACGGAGCTATAGATAGTATTCAGGGTTTTATTATAAGCTATTGTTATATTTTTTATTTATTTATTGCTTAGATGGGTGGACGAGCTCACAGCCCACCTGGTGTTACTGCTTCCGGCAAAAATAGGCAGGGTGGTGGTACCTACCCCAGCAAACTCCCAAGAGGTTCTACCACCAGTATAAAAATATATTAATAATCACAACAATGTATGTATTATATTATACAATTTATTTAGTTCATGTTACCTATAAGCCATTGCAGCGTCGTTGTTTCCGAGCTGATAAAGTTCTCGCACCTGGTGCCTCGTGTGATTCAATATTGCTAGGAGTGTGTAGGCATGAGGCTGTAATAAATGAAAATAGCATAATTATAAATTCCTGCCGTATTCCCAAAATAGGATTGTCGAAATACTTACTATAGCTTTCGTTTCTAAACGTTAGGTATCGCAGGTTTTTTTTTCGTTTTTGATGTTAGTAAGTTAGTTTCTGTTATTAAAATGGTTTAATGACCGCCACGGTAGTTTCGGTGAAGTAATGAGTGCCCCTGAGTATTGGACCGAGAGTCATGACACAGGTTTTGGGGTCAAATGACCATGAGTTATTTATTCCCGATAGTTTATGATATTTTTACTATTTTTGTAACCATTTTCCTATTACATTATTATGATTATTAAATGGTATGTCATAAGATGATGTATGTGCCATTTCTGTTTCTCAAATAACAAATTAATACGTTTACGATTGAAGAAATGAGAACGAATTGTGAAATGTCTTGTCTAGGTTGATGAAAGTCAATTTCAATATCGAATGTGAGAATTTTGTTCGTGGTAATCAAGTTTTCTTATTGTATTAGCGCTATTTTATGCCACTGCTCTACTAATCGAATGGCAAAGATGTTACACAAGTAGACTAATGTAATGGTTAAGTTGTCGCTACTACTAGTATTACTAGCATACCTAAATGAGGAAATGCGGTTCTAGTACCTGTGTTAAGTGTTTACTGAAACGGTTAGATGATCTAATCTAACGTGAATACTGCCGCCCTTATTACCTTGACTTAATTTTGTTAGATAGGCAAAGGAGATCACAGATGAATGGTTCTAAGTGGTTACTGAAGTCATAGACAATATGCAACCCTCAGAATATATTGAGATATAAGATGAAGTACTGTTTTTATTTTTAATAGCGGTCATTCAATGAACATCTTGAACGACTGTGGTGGCCGCTCATGCTGGTCTACCTAAAATATACTACGAGGAGTATTGTGAAGTCTTTTCTTTTATTGGATTAGTACATACAGTAGTTCATAAATTTACAACACCACTTAAGAAAACTAACAAGTATCAACGTTCTACCTCTTGTTTAAGTCAATCCTATGTAAAAAGCACGGTATATGTTTTCGCTAAATTTCATTACTAAGTAGATTAGAACCCTAATATTTTCAAAGTGATAGAAAAACGGGCAGTACCTATATAAAAAAGTAGTTTAATAAATTGGTGGTTTTAGACAGGTGCTATTTAAATAAAAGAAATTGATTGTGTATGACTTGTTGATCGAAATGTGGAAGCGTGAATCTGTCTCGCACATGGGGTTTCCGTGACACAAATAGTAACTACATGTTTGAGCTTGTATAAACCGGAGCACACTTGCTCCAGCGCATTGGGGCTTGTTGTACCGTGGATTCCGCATGTGCAGTGTACGGTATTAATTAAGTATAACTTAATAAGTATACGTAATAAGTATAACTTCTAAAATGTTACCTTGAAGCTTCCTCGACTCAAAAGATGTTAATGATCATCTCGAGGAATCCTTGGAATCGTTACCTACCTATTTTTTTATTTGTATCTTAATCTTTGTTTTAGCAAGTCACTTTCTAGAGGTGAAATTAGGTGAAAGGTGTTTAGATGATTCCTTACATTTTCTTTATATAAATTTTAATATTATAAGATAGATAAGTCGTGTATGTACTATTAGTATGTCATCGTTGTGTTAGCAAACGATGCTCACTAAATTAGGTTTCATACTTCAGTGACTAAATGAAGTAAACCGTCTTGTCATCTTGACTGGATTCTGACATCAAGACTGCACTCTCGTTGTTGACAACACATTAAAAAAACAAAAATATTGCTAAAAACTACTAGGTAATATTAACACTACTAGAATAATCAGTTCTGTTTGAAACGGTGCAAGCGAGAGCAGAAGAAGTAAATCATGGCCATAGCGTACGTCCGGCCTCGTCACTTCGTTTGAGGAAAAATGTCGAGTGGCGCCAAGTAAACGACTTTAATTTCCAATTAAGAATACCGATTTACTCAAATCGAAGTCGAGTTAGTTTCAAGCACGCCTTAGAATAGGGTTGTTAGGTTATCGTTACTTTTTTTTTTTGCTTACATGGGTGAACGAGCTCACAGTCCACCTGGTGTTAAGTGGTTACTGGAGCCCATAGACATCTACAACGTAAATGCGCCACCCACCTTGAAATATAAGTTCTAAGACCTCAGTATAGTTACAACGGCTCCCCTACCCTTCAGACCCAAACGCATTACTGCTTCACGGCAGAAATAGGCAGGGCGGTGGTACCTACCCGCGCGGACTCACAAGAGGTCCTACCACCAGTAAAGTACTTACACGTAAACAGTCGAGTTGTTTGTGGAACTCCCGTAGTCGCGTGTCGTCGTCGTGGTTCGTACGCTGGGGCAGCGGTTGCGCTTGGGCACGCGCGTTGTTCCTGCAACGAGCGTACGCAGCCGCTGCTGCGACCAGCGCGACACACAGTACGGCACCACACGCGCCTCCGACCAGCAGCTGTGTTGTAAAGTTAACGCATTGAATTGTTTTTTGTAAGACATTAGTGTGCTTAGTGCGAGTTTTTAACGTTCTCGATAGCGTAAAAGTTAGCCCAATTTTGTATGCAGTTGGAACAGCGCCCCTAGCGGCAAACGTAGGCAAACGACCCCATTCCATACAAATATGAGCTAACTTTTACGCTATCGAGAACGTTAAAAAACTCGCACTACGCACACAGTTTACAGCTCAACAGAGGCTCAGCGGTTGTAAACGCTGCATAATCAATGCCACCGCCCGTACTGAGACACGTGGCCCAATTCTTAGTTGCATTGGAATAAAGGTTATACTACACTTCAAACGGGAAGCTTTGCGGTGGTCGCGAGCATGAGCTATATCATAGTACCTAATTATTCAGTTAATCAAGTGTTAGGTTATCTATGGAGTTTATTACATAGGAAATTAACTGTATCTGATTAACAGAAGCGTCCGTGGCGGAATATGTATAGCGATTGATGGATTTATATTTAATTGTTTAAGCCTTACGGCAGATATAAATTTTTTCTTATATGGTATCTTCTATCTTATATGGAAACGGGGACAGTTGCACTCAGCGCTAAATGCGTCACCTTGTATTGGTTGTTTTCAGTCTCATTCAATGTTCGGACGCGAGTTGTTCAGCAACAAAGAACTTTAGTCGTTGAGTTCAGATATGCATATGCCCCGCTTACTGCTTCAATATGTACACGTAAGTATTTTACGACCTAAATATATCTAGTCGTCTAGATCTCATCTGCCCGTCTACGCCAGTGTATAAAACCGAAGTTATTAGTCAACAATTGGTCATATTATGAGGAAACCCTTTGAAACTAAGTGATCTTTCAAAAACACTTGGAACACAAAAATAAAACGAAGTCCCATACCGTAGACACGAGTTCATTAAACAAAGTAATTTTTGATTCGTTTCCCATACACGGATATCATACGAGCGTTAAAACTTTTGTAGGTCCGACATTTTCAACGGATTTACGATTTTTAATGAGCGTGCCTGCATCAGTGTTGTACATCGAGAGTTGTATCACAGAGCGGCTTTGGTTTGATGTTTGATGAAAAACAGCTTGTTTATTTCAACCCGATACTAATAAAAAAGTATTTTTTATTGGCAACATTTTATTTCTTTATTTACCTTGAATGTGTTCTTAGTTTCATAATAAAATCAAGATAATAAATTTTAAAAATAAAACTATGTACTTCTTCTGCTTAATCTCGACTTTATTATTTTCATTTTACTATTTCCGACTTTTGGAATACTTGAATTTTCAAGAACGACTAAAGTATTCAACATCATACGAGCAAGAACATAAATGTAGTTGTAATTATGTCTACGACTTGCAAAGACCAGAGACATCTAGTCTTGATTTATTGATTTGTGGATTTAATGCCAGAATAAGTATTATATTATTATTATGTTGTGTTTAAGTGTGTATATGAATATGTATGTGAATATACGAGTATATAATTGAGTTTATATATTGATCTATGTGTAAATTTTATATTATTATCATGATATAATATTGTGTACGTTGTTGTATGTGATGATATATATATACCGTGTATGTGTTTGTATAAATTTATGAAGTATTATTATCAGTTTGGTTATTTTCACATAAAGTAATGCACCTACCACAGGATTCTCTACACCATCCTTGGTTGACTGGTAGAGAATGCCTCAGGCGTTAAGTCCGCCATTGTATTTCTGTGCATTAAGTTAAATAAATAAATAAATATATGTAACTAAATATTGTTGCTTGTACCGCTATGAATAATTTCAGGTTTACACTTTGTGTAGTTGCTTCCAGTTGAATAGGCGTTTGGAGAAAGTCAGAGAAAACTGTCTTATAATTATTTACTTTCGCAGTTAAACAACGCTTTGACTCTCGAACAATTTTCTATTTTCTCGCATAGTCGATGTAGAATTTACTGAAGCGCTCATTTTATAATACAAAAGTGATTGGAGTCGATATTTATTCTATTAGACATAAATCTGTAGTAAAAACGATTTTTTGCTTTACATGCATTTGCAAAAAATGATCACAATAATGTGTTCCTAACTACAAATCAGTGCTTATTTTTAAATGTATGTTGTATATATGTTGTATGTTATATATGTAAAAAAAAAACAAAAACATGCATAGGATATCTATTGAAGTTTATAGATTTAACAACTCGATTACAACTGTAACGGAAATCAAAGTTTGAAGGTCTATTTTTTCAAGTGCAACTAGTATAAGGTGACTTATTATGTGCGTGTACGAAATCGCGGGTACACATTTGACCATGTCATTGACATGTGTCCGTACAGTTTACTTTGGAACCGTAGTTACCAATCGCTTATTATAATTAGTATTTAAGTGTTCCGTCGAGCCTCCATAAATATGTACTCTTTTTAAAATATTTAAATAGATAATTAAAGTCAAAGTAATCTATTTCATATGTACGATACATACGATTAATGAGCTATCATTTATTAAATGCAATTATGAAAACTTAAGAAATTGAATTTTTGTGTGATGGCTTTTTTATGATTGAAAGATTACTGGTGGCCCGAAGGCCTTTCCAGTTTCACCATGACAGATGGGCGAGCAAATGCTCAGCCAGGAGAGGTGGGATTTGCTAACAACTGCCCGAGCGACTCCGAAGGAGACCTAACAACTCAAGAGCAATTGCTTCGCGAATGAATCTACTACCGGATCGGAATCGCGACCCGCTGAGAAGATGCGGCGAGAAACTCAGCGGGCACGTTAGGTTGCACGTCGACCTCTTTGTCGAGTTCGACGAGTACGGTTACCGGGGTCCCTAAGCCTGCTCCTAGTGTTAGAGCTGAAAGCGTCTAATGCAACGGTTATTGGATCTGATGGATCCATAAGGACGTGTTTAGGGTGTCGACGGTGACTGGCTCCTGCATGATCAGGATTCGGGGAGTAGTCAGCGGCGGCAACGATAAGGCGATTATCGTGACGCATAGCCTTATCGAAGTACCGTTATCCCAAAATATTCATGCCTTCGTCGCCATGGTTTGTATTTTGGCACAGATTTTATACAATGCATACAATAGGGTAACAATTGTAGTTTTTACCTCATACCTCAAGGTGGGTGTCAGAATTTATGTTTGGAGTCGGTAACTAGGGTTAGAATATGAATCTGTTCACCCATCAAGAAAAAATATAGTATGGCTGTACTGTACCTCATTATAAGCGTGACCAGGATAGCAGATTCGGCCCATGAGGTGGTCATCGTGCGCCCAAGACTCCCTGGTACCAGAGGGACACTCGTGTGTGCATGTGCCGCCCGGCCAGACCAAGAGTCTAAGGCACTTCACGCACCCGTCCGCACCGCAACGAACGCACTCTGTGCCGCATCCTGTAATTAGAATGTTTCAATTAGCTTTATCAGCACTTTGTTCTTTCATTTATCTTAATTAGTGTTTCGTTTTGTGAATGGATAAACATGTATGGACTTGGAGGTTATAATAAGTTCATTGCGTCGTTGATTGAATTGTTTCCCGTAGTACAGATAAAACCGAGGCTCCGTGAATAATTTTGATATACATAAATAATATATGTTAAGATATTGATTTGTAAGTAATATAGCAAATACTTTGGATCTTCGATTGTATGATGCTTCAAGTCGACTCTGTTCTATGTATTTATAGGTTCACTTAGTGCCACGTGTAAGTCCAAAAGCGTATAATAAATACTTTTGTAAAGATAGTTTACTAACAATGAAACAATTGCATTCTACGAAGTCAAAAACTGCGAATATTCCAACAGTAAGTACCTAATAACGAGAAGTCTACTAATTGTAATTTAATATCTAAACAGGTGTCTGAGATTTACAATTCAACTCTCTGTATAGTTAGTTACATAAAGGAACCTAAAAAACGATACTCGAGAATCATTAAAAAATGAGATGAACAAAAACCGACGATGTACTTGCATTTTGAATTTATGACATAATCACTTTAAACGTTTCTATATTACAGATTCTCTGCAGAAAAAAATTCACGAATAATACTGAAGCTGTGCGTAATAGGTAACAATTTCCTTGTAAATTGAAAATGTAGACTTGAGAGAATGAAACATTATTAATATTCATCGTGCAAGTCATTTGTGAATTTTATATTAGGAACATAAAATTTTGTCGCGTCAGGATTGCCACAGTATATTTAGTGGTTTAAAATGAGGGTCACGATACTTATTGGGACGTAAAAGATTTTATAGGTCATGAAACTTACATGAAAATTGATAACATATTAACTCCTACCCTTATATAAGGCTTCAAAGTAAGTAACATTCGTATAGCACTTGACCGATTTTTCTTTTGTGACGTTGCATTGCGATGCTATTCAACGCGAAGAATAATTCAAATTTTTATTGCTAATAATATTATAGGTGTCATGTTTTTTTTTTTTTTTATTGCTTACATGGATAGACTTGCTCACAGCCCACCTGGTGTTAAGTGGTTACTGGAGCCCATAGACATCTACAACGTAAATGCGACACCCACCTCGAGATACAAGTTCTAAGGTCTCAAGTATAGTTACAACGGCTACCCCACCCTTCGAACCGAAACGCATTGCTGCTTCACGGCGGAAATAGGCGGGGTGGTGGTACCTACCCGTGCGGACTCCCAAGAGGTCTTACTACCAGTTTAATTTATGCACCAGATTTAATTTATGCAAGTTTGAGGCACGTTCATTTGATAATAATTGCACACGAACTTGGTAAATGGTGAACGTATAATAAGTTACATTACGCCAACACAATACTGCATCAAGCCAAGTATAATGATAGCGTTGTATTTTTTTTTTACAAAACAGTTTCATTCTAGAAACACAATTTTGAAAATTTTTACGTAACCATACGTAGAATGTGGAGCACATTTATATTTATTTTAACGTATGATATAAATAAATTGGTGATTTATGTTTATTAAAACGATGTTATATTTATGTGCTATAGTCGTTTCACCGCTGGTTTTCAATAATCTAGTAGGTTTAATATAAGATTGACGGCTGTGAAATCAACTTCGAAGCAACTTCACCGTCGATTTAATTCGATGCTTTCCAAAGCGAAAGCGGTCGCTATGCTTGCTATACGCGATTAGTACACGGCTGTTTAATTAACGGGACTCTGTACAACACGTATTGTTTACCTAAAAATCGGTTACTTTTTTATTGCCTATGTAGTCAAACGAGCATACGATCCGGGTGATGGTTTGTGGTTATAGCCGTTCAAGGATGTCAGCAGTGCCAGAGTTAGAGCAAAGCTGCTTCCTATCGCTGACTGCTCTCCGTAAGCCTCATTTGAATAAGAACATGTCATAGCGTTTTTATATATACTAGTGGTCCCGCAGTAGTCGAAAGTCGACTATAATTAATTGAAATTATAAATTTAAAAATTATTATTATTTTATTGTCAAATTATATAATCACAGATTTCGCCAAGACTACACTTTAGGCAAAATATTAATAAAGACTAACAACATTTAATCTATTCTCAATTTGACCACAGACTATAAGCAATATGAAAAGTTTGACAATAAAAAAATAGTATGCATGCGTGTGTGTGTCAAATACATGGTAGTGTGTGTAATGTTTTATTTATTGATTTAATGTACTTTTTATGCATAATTAAAAAAAAATTGCTTTCTGCACTCCTTCTCTATATTCTCTATAAGTGTGGGAAATTTCATACTCCTCCGTTCGCGCAATTTTCGTACAAAGGGGTACAAAGTTTTTGCTTCACCTATTAATTAATATATAGATTACTCGTTTGCTTTGTACCTTTTTTCAATTTTAATTATATTTTTATAAATTTTAACGATACGAACGAACAGAGTTTTAAAAGAACGAATATTATTTTCTTCGGATTAATTACATAATTGTCAAGTCCGATTGGCGTGGGCGCATTCGCACGTGTGTGTACTATGATTAGCATTGCATCACAATAAAGAAAGTTTACATCCGCTTCGTGTTATGATTGCACTTTAGACGCTGACAATAATACATACGATATTAATTATGATGAATTATGTATAATGTGTATTATATGACATGCGATTAATTACTAAAAACGAATGAGCTTCGAAATCACGAGCGGTTTTGTTAACTGTCATTTAATCATAAGATATTTAGATTTTATTTATTATTCAGATTTTGTTTTTTAAAAATAATAGTACCTATCATAAATTGTTAAACAATTATCTTATGAGAATAGTTTAAATAAATAATTTAATGTAAAGATAGAGAATTAAACATTTAAAGTAATTCTTTTTTGAGGAGTATAAACAGTTCATAGCTAATTTTGGTGATTTGGTTCTTCGGATAAAAAGCATATAGAAAAGAGGTAGGATATTGTTACGCACTGGGGTTCGGTATAAATAAAAATGCTTCCGGAGTACAACTTAAAACTGTATTCAACACTTAGAACACTTCAAATACTCAACAAATACTTTAAAACTCTCAATTCGGTTCTTTCGCTTCGCTTCAGGTGATCCATTCGCTGTTTCGCTTCGAGTAGTCCGATTACTAACTGACTGCGTGCCATCTCTGCAACGCTTTTATAGCCGATACCACATCCCTAGAATGATTGAGAATATTCCACACATTTTTAGTATCGTGTTTCCGCTATCTGACAATAGATGGCGTTGTACTTCTCGAGCGTTGTAGGTGCTACTAGATCCTTCGATATTCGTTCGACTATTCGGCGATAGATGGCGTTACTCGTACCGGCGTAACAATATCTATTCCTGTTAAAGTTATAGTACACGTAGAAAATAGCGTACATAAAATATATTGTGATAAGAAAGCTATGACTCACTCACGTGTGTCGTTGAGTTGTGGCGGCGCGTCCGCCGGTGGTAGCTGTGCGTTTGCTGAGCTCGCCATCACCAGCAGCGCCAGCGCCACCAACGCCACCAAGCTCATCGCACCGGCCAGCACATTATGGGCTTACTATAACAAAAATAAATATATTAATACGTGAAGCAAAAACTTTGTACCACTTTTTACGAAAATTGCGCGGGCGGAGGAGTATGAAACTTCCCACACTTAGGTATAGAGAATATAGAGGAGTGCAGAATGTTAAAATTGTTTTTAATTATGCATTAATGATACATTAAATCAATAAAAACATTACGCACACTGCCATGTATTTGACACGCACTCGCTCATGCTCTTTGTTTATTGACAAACTTTTCTTATTGTTTATAGTCTGTGGTCAAATTGAGAATAGATTAATATTGTTTATCTTTAATATTATTTGTCTATAGTGTGGTCTTGGCGAAATCTGTGATTATAGAAGTTTAATAGTCTTTAACAATAGAGCCATAATAATGTACAATATTATATTTTCAATTAATAACAGTCGAATTTCGACTACTGTGGGATCACTAGTTTAAAAAATACACAGTTCACACATGATTAAACATAGGTTTATGTAATTATCAAGTCGTCGTGGCTTAAAGGTTTAGACGCCCGGTGCATTCGTATCAAGCGATGCAAAGGTGTTCGAATTCAACAGGCATAACATAATTAATAAATGTTCACGATTGATTTCCACGTTGAAGGAATTGTATGTAAAAATTGTGTAAAAAAAATCAAACCTGCAACCTATTATAATGTGCTTAATTTACTGATGATTGGGCGGGTCTCCGTGGGTAGGTACCACCACTTTTTCTATTTCTGCTTTAAAGCAATAATGTGTTTCGGTTTGAAGGATGGGTCAGCCGTTGTACTACGAAAACGAAGACCTTATAACTCATGTCTCAAGGTGGGTGACGGCATTTACGTAACCACTGCCTCACCAGGTGAACCGTAGTCTCGTCCACCCATCTAAGCAATAAAATTTTTTTAATAGTCATTTTAAAATTATGATTAGATTACGACTTTGGTCAGTCTTCTAGTTACCATCCCATAGTATTCGTAGTTAATTTGGCAGCATAATGAAATAATGGTCTTTACTTTGTTGTATTTGAAACGTTGGAAATTACAATTTGATTAAAATAAATACGATACCTAATCGCTAAGCTGTTTTTAATGTCTGACTATGATAACTCGTCAAACCCAAAAAAATACTATAGTATTACTGTTGGTTACAAATAATCAAATAACTACTTTTATACAGCGTTATTTAATGCCAAATTGAATACAATTAAGTTTATCTTAAATACAATTTTTCCGACTGCGACGGGGCAACGTAAAATCGCCCTCGCCTGAAACATGTCTTGTCGGATCTCCCGGATTCACTCTCGGTGCTTTTATGCCTCTCTAGCACCGGTAACCGCCTTCGTCAAACTCGTCGATTAGGACGAAGAGTTCCACGAGCGAACTAACCCATAAACACTGCCCACTGAGTTTCTCGCCGGATCTTCTCAGTGGGTCGCGATTCTGATCCGGCGGTAAACTCTACGAAGCACTGCTTTTGTTAGGGCTAGTGTTAGAAAATTCTTCCAGTGAGCTCACTTACCCGTCCGGGCGTAGCTGAAATAGCCTCTTAGGCTACCAGCAAATAGGGAGGGATAAAAATGAAATAAAATGTTAAAAACGATAGAATATTCTTTCTTTTTTCATTTTAAAACACAGAAGCTGCATTTTTTTAAAACTGGTCAGGTGAATCAAATGGCGTGTCAAAAATATTCTACAAATTACAAGTCTGTGGAACATTTTGGAACTGAATAGAAATTAGAGCAGCGACTAGTATCTTTAAAATGAAGCAACAACGTGAAACGAAGTTTGCAGCTGCTTTGAAAGTAAATTAATTAAACATTACGTATTTTTTAGTAAAAGAAATAATAATATTTTACAATGACTGATAAGTATCGCGATTTGTAGTATATTTTATTATCTTACAGGGCCATCGCCCCTTGCTTGAAAGTAACCTACATTTTGCATTTATGTTGAATACTTAATTAAAATTATTACATCACCGCTAGAATTAGCAGTTGTTCGGTTTTTTTTTAAATATTTGAGTGAACGAGCTCACAGCTCATTTGCTTTTAAGTGATTACTGCAGTGTATACAGTAAGATGTCTTCAACACATTGAGATATGAGATCCCAATTGTTTATTATAACGGCTGTCCTACTCTTCGAACCAGAACGCACTATCCATATCAGAAATACGTAGTATGGTAGTACCTATCTAGGACTTAAAAAACACCTTACCACCACTACTATCGTTTCCGTTTTTCTGAAACTCATATGATCCATTAGGTAGTTTTATTGGTTGCAGGGCGTATTCTGAGTACGGACGGGTGCCTACCTACCACGATCATCCTGCTTCCAATGGCAACATTTAAATGCATTTAAGCCAGAACAACCGTTATCATATACAACCGAAACTTCGAATCTTAAGTCTCAATGTGGTTGAGACAATATATATTAATATTGTGATGTGCTGTATCCACTTAACACTGGGTTAGTTGGGATATCATCTACTCCACTCTATCTTGTAAGATAGACATTGTTAATGGCATTTGGGTTTCGCAAAAATGTGCCCGCCCTATTATCTTTTCGTAAACATTTAATATTTAATTTCGTCCCGCAAATCTAAATTCTATATCTATACATATAAAAATGAATTGCTGTTCGTTAGTCTCGCTAAAACTCGAGAACGGCTGGACCGATTTGGCTAATTTTGGTCTTGAATTATTTGTGTCCGTTGAAGTCCGGAGAAGGTTTAAAAGGTAGATAAATATGAAAATGCTCGGAATTAAATAAAAATAACAATTTTGTTTTTCCTTCGATTTGTCCCCCGTCGGATTCCTTTTGTTTGTTTTAAGTTTATTTTATACAAAAGTTTAGAACTTTTATTTATCGATTGAGGCACTACGAAGTCTGCTGGGTCCGCTAGTTTTTTTATAAAACTAGACATCACCAAACGGTAAAGCGATGCTTACACCAGGTGGTCTAGGAAACCAGTTACAAAAGCTTACATGTTTTTGTCCGAATCAGCACCTAGTTATGTTAAATATTTGACCAGTTAATTATCATGTTTACTGTCCCGATTTGGGTCAGGTCTCGTTCGGAGAGCGGTAATACTGCGACCGGCTTGCAAATCAGTTGACATTGGCATTCGATAACGATATCGAACACTCACCTACACATGATCATTGCATATGTGTTTGTTTAAATATGAACTGCGGATGCAGGGTGTTGTTTATGTTGGAGATGAGTCATTTTGTTTATTTGTTTATTGGTTTTCTTGTTTCTTATAAGAATTACTTATTGAGCCGAGGAATTACTTAAATTTTAAGGTCGCGCTACACTTCAGTATAGCAGTCTTCCCGAAATGTTGTTTAGGGAGTTATTACATTAATACCACTTTAAAGATTACAAATTGACTTCTTTTGGCTCACGGGCTTCTTTTTTACTGGTTGTAGGACCTCTTGTGAGTCCGCGCGGGTAGGTACCACCGCCCTGCCTATTTCTGCCGTGAAGCAGTAATGCGTTTCGGTCTGAAGGGTAGGGCAGCCGTTGTAACTATACTGAGATCTTAGAACTTATATCTCAAGGTGGGTGGCGCATTTACGTTGTAGATGTATATGGGCTCCAGTAACCACTTAACACCAGGTGGGCTGTGAGCTCGTCCACCCATTATGTTACTCAACTAGCAACTTTTTACTTTTTTTTGTTGGTAGTGTTTTTCTTTTAATTTTATTAGTTTTCGGGCAAACATAGCGTATCATATGCACATAAAATCTTTTCATTTCAATACTGTGTTCTTTTTAATTCCGCTAAGTCCGATTTCTCGACTCAAGAATATAACGAGTAAAATTTAAATATCATATGTAATAATTTAGGTGGTAATCTTTTATAATAATCAAAATCATTATTCTGCAAACGTCACACATTGGTGGTAATCATATTATGAATATTTATCTGGCATTATGAATCTGCTGTCGGATTCATAGACAATTAACCTAGATTGGACAAGTTAAATACCATTCCTCGCTAACGATGTCTGGAGGCGGATTAATTAATTAAGACACTACTAATTCGCACGTTCTTGGGTTGATCCATAATTCAGTTTTTATTTTTAATAATAAGTTATAGCCGTATCCATATATTGGGTATTGGGTTTGATATATTCGTATATTGGTTTAATAGCTATATCCACCCAGTTAAGGATATCACTACATAGTATAAAGCAAAGTCGCTTTCTCGGTCCCTATATCCCTATGTATGCTTAAATCTTTAAAACTACGCAACGGATTTTGATGCGGTTTTTTTTAATAGATAGAGTAATTGAAGAGGAGGGATTATATATATAATAACATCCATTAAATAGTGGAGAAATCAATAATAAATTACAGTCTCCGAAGCGAAGCGAGGACGGGTCGCTAGTTTAACAATAATTTACAAGCAGAGCGTAAATGTGTATGTTACGGATATTGTCTCTAGGTGAGAAATGAATGCAATGTACCTGAATGAACTACTTTGTCACAGTTCTAGAGAAACTAACAAAGGTATGGAACCAGGAACAAACATGGTGGAAAGGCGACTACCGTAGGTACAACGACCAGTTTAAAGTCAGTGTGCGCGAGTCTATTACTCGTTAGTACTAAGTCGCGGTGAAAGTTGCCGGTGACGCACTTTTGTATTCACGCAACTCACGGGCGCGAGTAATTTACGTTACCATTGTAATGAGGCCTCCCTCGCCTTGCCCATCAATTTAACCGTTATATTATAGATGAGATTCCAATTGAATGTTGACAGGTCAAGATATATTTGTCGTTGTGTAAGATAAATCGTTGGTCGTGGCCCCAGCCGAATGTACGTCCGATCTGCCCAGACATGCGGGTTTCGATTCGTGCCTAGCATCCGGAATACATTTTTTTTTATCTCATAAATAATAAAATGGAAATTATTATTACAGTTTATGGAGTAATCAATTGTTCAGTTTAAATTAAAGTATAATTACTACTGTTCACGTAATCGATAAACTACGAGAAAAGCTTTCTGCATCCCGCAGGTCTTGTTTTATGATTTTGAAATATTCATCAGTCAATTTTTGTAAGTCGTCTTCATTTTGATCATCTCCGGGGCTATTTATTATTACTTCCTGTTCCATGCGTGCTCTTAAATTAATTTCTTTTAAGCGGTTGTCTAAAATATGTTCTCGCCGCGTTTCACGTTCATACGTTTGCATCATAAGTTGTTTGTCATTAAAATCTGGTGTCGTCATATTTTCAGATAAATGTAATAGGTACAAAGCCCCGAAGTTATCTCCCACAGCTACAGATTCACCATCAGAATACGGAGTAATTTTCGTAAGTTCATTCTGGGATAGTTTCAAAGCGGTCAAAGGTTCTTTGTATTTACGTAGAAAATCCCAATAGTAGAATGTTCCATTCTTGCACACTACCATGTAGCTAGAAAATCGAAGTGGCGCCCAAGTAGCGTCAGTTACTTCGTACCGATACGGTCTCGTGACTATTATAGGAGCAGTATGCACTTCTTCACTCCACACACGAACCGAATAATCGCCGCAAGTAAGGAACATTCGTGAAGTACAATTACTTCGTTGAATGGTTCTAACGGGACCCGAATGAGCTTCCCAATACGAAGGCAAAGTTTCTGAATGAGTTCTTCCCATGCGATTCACGTTTAAAACTAAGCCTGATTCAGTTCCACACAAAAATCTTGATGATAGAGAAGAGTTAAATTCCATTGAAGAAATACCTTCAGCGTTACCTATGTTTGGATTCTCATTAGGTCTTAGTTTTATTGACACTATTAGACAATCTATTGGTTGATTAAGATTTCTCACATCCCACCATAAACATTGACCGTCTAGAGAGCCAGTGAAAAATTCGGTTTGTGTTCTAGAATGTGTATAAAGCAATGCTGTGATTGGTCCACGATGTGAATTATAAATAGAAGTTTGTGAAATAGGTTTTTTGCCCTCACGAATGTCGAATAAATTTACTGTACCATTTTGTAGGCCTGCGATGACTTGTTCGGGATTTAATGAAGAACATGCTAATTGCCAACAAGCTTCCTCTGGAGTTATTTCATGTGCCGGGATCGTTTGTCGATTTAGATCCCAGAAGAAACATGAATTATTTTCATGAGTAGTTCTGGGGTTGCTATATGCAACTACAAGCTTTGGTTTCTTTTCGTTTGTCCATTGAATGCAACTAATAGGTCGCGAAGAGGGATCACGGAAAACATTCGCTATTTTTACATCGTATTTCTCGACAGGCTTTTGCGACTCCATATCGCAGAAGTAGGCTTGGTATAATTCGATTGCGTTGTTTTGATCTAGATAATGATTCATGACAGGCGCTAGGTTCAATACGGTGTGTACGTAGTTATCGTCGTGCATAACGCGACGGCGATGCCGATTTACGTGGTCTTCGTTGTAAATGTGCACCTCACGGGGCCATCCACCTTCAGTGTGGTTAATGCCTTGTTCGTGAACTACCACGGGCTCAGTGTTCGTTTCGTTTTCCGACTGTGCCATTGTTGATTGCACTAGACGGTGCACGGGATTCCGCAACATATATTGTTTTTGTTCGTCTTTGTTTGGTATAATGGAATCTACAATATGGGCTGGCACTTTTTGAAATAATGTCTGCCTTCCGAAGTTTTTCCGGAGTTTTGTATAGCCATAATCTGATTTAATATAGGAAAACATAAGTTTTTTTTTAAATAATTTTCAGCAATATTTCAGTAATAATGTGTAAAAATAGTATGTTTATGACAGATTTCACCATTAGATCAACTTGGCCGTGCCTTGAGTCAACGAGTATTATTACAATACCAAGTGTGACTAACACGTCACGATTACTTAGAAACACATGTGTCCTTGGACCGTTAGGTATCGCTTTATTACACAATACAACGTCTAAATAAATCTTAAAAATGAGAATGATAATTGATGGTTTGAGCTTTCAAAGATTCCATTAAATTTCGAATGTTCGAATTATGCCGTTTTGACCAGGAAATGTCGTAACAATATTGTCGAAGGCAGAGTTGTTATGCAGACTGCATAAATATGCATTGAGAACATACGTACATAAATTATTATGGCAATAACAGCTAGCGAGAAGCGAGACTCGGTGTTACAACTGCTGTGTGCTTGCTTATACAGTTTATACACTCTACTTACTACTGTTTCAACATCATAATGTTTGTTTATAAAACAATACAATTATTGTATAGTTCTAACGCGCTTGATAAGCAGGGGAGCGTTCGGTACTATTCTTAGGTTTGTACTTAAAAATTTGCGTTGCGTTGAACTTAAAATCTATATCTGGAAAGGTTTAAAAATTGCGGGTATCAACATATTATTATCGATATCAATTCAGGCGTTTAAACGTCAGTCGTAATCATTCAATTGTAAAAAAATGTGGTCGATCAAATAAAAGTACTAACTTCGTGCATTGTTTTGGCAAGAGTCAAGAGCCGCATAAAATATTAATGAATTAACTTTCTTACCATAAAATACGAACACCGTTTACTTCGCCGGTATCGCACAAATGCTATTTAACATCACATGTTTTGATTCCACACTGTTAAGATTATCGCATCACTTATTCGTCGCATTCAATGGTGTCGTTGGTCTGTCACGATTTTGGCACAACACAATATTTTGAGTCACGTTTAGAAATCTGAAATCGTGGATGGTGCGCGCGCGCGGCGTACGCTCATTGAAGCGGTCGTCACTCGAGTGAGTGGCCGGACGAACTGGCAAAGGAAGGCGCGTGACGAACTCGCGGTAGTACTCGTTGTGCAGTAGTAGTTGTTGTCGACTAAAGACTGGTTTCATTTATGAGTTCCTTGACAACCGGTGGAAGGCTGATGAATGATTATTATACACGTTACTTTTGTTGGTCTTAACAGTTCTCCGTCAAATGACATATGGTACAACGTTAACTGTTTTCCTGTTCTTTTAAATCGGTGACCTATCTTTGAAGTTATCAGAAAGAAAATATTACATAACTTTGGAGCTCGGTAGTTCCGTAGTAGTTTTAATTTTTTCCTGAAGTTAATCGGGTAAGAATGCTAAAAAAGAATTAAAGACTTTAGGGACATTGTTGGCGATGTAGGCCAATGGCTGCGATAATGCCTGTGTCACGACACCGCGTGCACCGCCTAGTAGTACTCTACGAAAGCAACGTGTTTCGCTAACAACGCGAACGTGCACCGGACTAATTCTCGCCGTATTTTGTGGAACAATAACATTTAGTAGTTTCAGTTTAGTGAGTTTCAGTCCATTGTTCGAATTCCGTAGCCAGAAGGTAAAAGCGGAACTATTTAGTTTTGTCATGTCCGTAGGTTCTAAAAGCTATTCTACTCGGTAGATAGGTAATTGTATAAAATTGATAAATTTTCGAAATTAGGTACCTAGATAGGTATATTGTTAACTGCTATGAAATGTTCTAAAAATTTAAAAAGTTGATTTTAGGGGCAAGAATCTAGGCAAGCTAGAAACTTTAGATGTGTAGTGAATGTTAACATAACATCCTTCTCCAAGCGACATATAAAAATTCCTTGATGGCAGGTAGCAGCTTGGCTGTGGCCTTGGCATTGCTAATGTCTATGAGGTCAGATGTACGCTTGTCAATGTCAGTAATAAAAACAATTCGAAGATTTCTATCTTTTTTTAATTAGATAAATTTAATTTAAAACTTCGCAAAATGAAGGTCGGTGAGCTTAAAAGAAGTTTTAAAAGAAATCTTTCAAAAAAAAAAAAATGTGCATCGATATTATTTTTGGAAATGAGATATTTTCATGCGTACTATCCGCATCTTTAAACAGAATGTTGTATCGAATCCGGCTTGAATAGAAAAATATTATAGAATATCGTGAAATTAAATGAATTTCATTAAAGTAGTCACAGTCAAGGGTTAAACGACATAATTGCTCTAATGACGGTCTTTCAAATTCAGTCGTACCTTCAGTTGATTGCTAATTGACCCGAGCCTGGCCTTGTGCTCATAGCATGGCATATCTGTCAACTTAATCAGTCACAGTGTCGGTTATTCTATTTATAAGGTTTTTATTGAAGTTTTGCGATTCCACCTTTCGTTTGTTAGTGACATTATAAAATCAATCGAATTAAGTTTTATGTATTAATAACCCTTTACAATACAATGGCCCTGTGAAGTTTTTCCATATTTTTTTTTAATAATCACTTTAATAAAAAAAAACAATATTCTTGTTCTTTCGTACATTATTTTCCTAAACCCAGTTGATATTAAAACAGGGCAGTGCAATAATTATATGAATGTAAGCTCTAGTTAGCGTGCTTCTATTAAATTATAACGAGGTACTTACTCAGATTGTTGGTCTCTGGTTGTTGTAATTATACGATTAACTGTGTTAGCGCATGCAGATTAGTAATTAAAAGAGGTCGCGTATACGATTGGTCACGTGCAATCACAGGACTTATGACAATGGGCTTGCCCAATAAACGTTTTTATTGATTGCGTTGTTGGGTGAATGGGATCACTGCCTGTTGGTGTACAGCTATTATTGGAGGCCATGGACATAGCAACGTTAATGCCGTAAACCACTTAGAAATGGACGAAATTTTTAATGGTAAAAAAATAGGGTAGTAAGGCTTCTTGAAACGCATGACTGCTTTGTGGAAGAAATAAGCAGGATGGTTGTATCTACCGTTCAGGCTTAGAATTTGCCTACCACTAGTCGATGCCAGTTGCTGATTGCATTATACGTTGTTACTGGTGTTAATACTCTGAGAACTCTCATTCGCCGGTGAATCTCTAAATCGCCATTTATGACACCCACGGAAAGAAATTTGGGTTGTGCTATTCTAGGTCGACGCCACACAACCGAACTATGTACTATATAAAAGATTTTGTAGGTTTACGACGAAAGGAAGATCTTCCACCGAGCGGGTGATATTTCTCGATAGACCGACTGTCCGAATGTTGTTGTTCCGAACTTGTATTATTATTATTTTTTTATTGCTTAGATGGGTGGACGAGCTCAGAGCCCACCTGGTGTTAAGTGGTTACTGGAGCCCATAGACATCTACAAGACAAATGCGCCACCCACCTTGAGATATAAGATCTGGTATAGTTACAACGGCTGGCCCACCCTTCAATCTGAAACGCATTACTGCTTTACGGCAAAAATTGGCGGGGTGGTGGTACCTACCCGTGCGGACTCACATGAGGTCCTACCATCAGTAGGTTGTAGGTATAGTTGTATATATGCAGACTTCTCTTGAAAATGTCGCAAGCGAGATTCAGGCATTTTTCATATATCTTGTGTTGTATGATGGCTACCGCTACATTTTAAAAGTTCTCACTTCAACTATTGTGTTGATAATAATTGTATCAGAAGCATTACAAACGACGTGAAGGCTTGTAGAACGTGAATTAGAAGCTGGCAATATCGAAACAATGCTAATAGCGTTATTTCGAATGTTTTTCTAAATGCTGTTTCAAATTACTTAGATTATTTAGGAACAGATAATATTTACTAGAACTATAACATTTTTTTGGCCCGACAAAATCCTGAGAACTTGGAAAAATTAATAGTTGTAGTTCACGTGGAAGGAAAGAAAAGTCGAGGAAGATTGCCAACCAGGTGGACAGACATTATCAAGGAGGCCACAAACACCAGCATCCCGGGCGCCATTAAGCAGGCTGAATGCAGGCAACATTGGAGGAAGCTGGTGCAAAAACTGGACCAAGGTGGTCACGACCCTCAGTAATGAGGAAACGACAAAGAAGAAGAATATTTTATATATATTTTTTTTGTGAATATTCTGTCAGTAAATTGATTTAACCATTCAACTGATAATACTCTGTAAATAACAAGTGCTTACAAAAGCTGACCTCATAGATGTATTTCTGAAAGCGAACAATAGGCTCGTGATATATCGACGCATTGCCACAGTCTTCATTTTGCGCAAATGAATGAATTCTTTGTAGACACAATGGACAATGAAGCGTGCTCGAGCCGAAGTAGCAATGAAGACGATTTGAAAGAATAAAAAAAAAACGATTGTCTTAAAGTATTTCAAGTACTTGGTCTACATGATATTACTAGTTTTTTGTGTTACGAGAAACTAGAGATTTAATCAATTGTTTAATTCAAACTAAAGAAACTGGATCTTTTAAAGTATGAAGAATATGGTGATGGTATCTGAAACAAGACTGGGCAGTTGAGTTATTTATAAAATCTCAAAGTATTATTTAGCAAAATATTATTCGCGGCAGAAAAAAACGAACTCCAACCAATAACTGTTGATTCATTTAAATCGGAGATAAAGGAATTTAATTTAATTAGGAATGAATCATAAAACTTATAGGTATTTATGTTTCACGACGTAGTTAATAATATTATTAATAATGAAGGTAAACAATTGTAAGGAAATAATACACAACAATTATAGAGTTATTAGATTTTTGGCATCAATTTTAATGTGTATAAGAAATGTAGAATTTGTATTTCATCAATAATTGTAAGGAAAATCCTGACGTAATGAATTTGTATCCCGACATAAATTAAAGAAGTTGAATACGACTGTCTGTTTATTTGTCACGTTTATCAAGTTATGGTATTAAAATATGTTATTTTAGGAATAGACACGAGTATATAACACATATACCTATGTTATTTACGTGAAACAAACTGTTCTTGGGAAACAAGGATACGATGGTTATTGACGTATGTAGTAACCAAAATCCTAATCCAGTTCCTTGGACGCTGAAATGACTAAAGGTTTATAGTTTTATTGACCTTGCGCTCGGTACGGTCCCAGCGTAATTGGGCCTTTGTATCTCGGATCAGTCCAATAACTCAGCCGCCTTGACAATACTGACCGTTTCTTGTTTCTGTATCACGTTTATTTGCGTTTCACGCTATACCAGATAAACGTCGGGGATTACTTTGCGATTTAGATTTAAAACGCCTGTTCTTGGGTATCGCAATAACTTCATGAGCTGGGACATTTAATTGGTTTTAGGTAGATCAAAAAATAATTAGTTAATAGCATTTATAGTTAGTAGCATTTCAGCAGAAATTTCAAAAAAGCGGAAGTATTCGGGTTTGGGGTCTTCTTATTCTTTTTTGCCTTTCGCGGTTGAGACGATGGGCCCTTGGGGCCCTGAAGCAAAGAAATTTTTATCAGAAATCTCCAAACGCAGTAGCATTTATTAATATAGAATTTGTTATGTGCTCTACTCAAATATACTAATAGATATTCTGTTCATATAAAAAAATATGATAATTTGAAAACTATCTTTCGGAACTTCAACAACATTTTCGAAAAAAAATCGTAAAATCAAATATACGTACCTATAGGTATGTACGTCACCTATACGCTGAACACAAATGAAATCTTTAGGAAAAAGTGCCGAACAAATTATAAAGGTTCAAAAAGATTGATTGTTAATTAACGAATTTTTCGCGTTTATAATTATGTGCCCTAATTTCGAAAATATTACACATCGATGCGGTCATATTTCAACCGTTCCCTTCATGAAGCAGCGAAAACGCTCCTATATCTCTCTCTGGAGATTTGAAACCACAACATCCACGTGATTTATGCGAAGTTCGGATGCCATTAATCATGCGTTGTCAATTGGAAAGCGTCCCATTTTCTTTAGAAGATATTTGCGGTTCTTCAGAAGTATCGAAGTGTCTTCCAGCAAGTTTATCTGTTGACGTTCAGTTTCTTTACAAACTTGCAGCAGAGACTTCCGATTCCGCAATCCTAATCGATATTTAACATTGAAATAACAGAATTGAACTAATTTTAAGTGAAATATATGTTTTTTCTCATTGTCTCACAACTTACAGGAAGAATTTGTCGCGGTCATTTCCCAATTAAATATAAATTAAACCTAAGCAATCAATCCAATGTAATCAAATCTTAGTTATATATTTTTTATTTTTGTTGATAATGTACTGTCGATTGCACCTATATTGAAGTGACATCTGCCATGTGCTTTTGTCAGTTTGTAAATTTTTTGTATTGATATATTAGGTATATAAAAATGAATTGCTGTTCGTTAGTCTCGCTAAAATTCGAGAACGGTTGGACCGATTTGGCTAATTTTGGTCTTGAATTATTTGTGGAAGTCCAGAGAAGGTTTAAAAGGTAGATAAATATGAATATGCTCGGAATTAAATAAAAATAACAATGTTGTTTTTCCTTTGATGTGTCTCCCTTCGTACGGATTCCTTTTGTTTGTTTTAAGTTTATTTTATACAAAATTTTAGATCTTTTATTTATCGATTGAGGCACTACGAAGTCTGCCGGGTCAGCTAGTAAATAAATAAATTTAAATAATTTACATTTTATTGCACACAAGATGAGATAAATTAGTTTCGTAAAAACGGTAGGTAAAAATGGTTGTTTCATCGTAACGGCGATATCTTCTACCCAACTTTATTTAAACTAGATTCGTTTTATGTTCACTTTCGGCTTGCGTTAAATTTCACAATATTTTGTAACATCAGAAGTCTTCGTGCCCTAAAAGATAAGACGCCTGGTGTTCTCGTATCGACCTATGCAACTATGCCGGTGTTCAAATCCCGCAGGTGGATACCAAACTTTCTAATGAAAAACGTACTTGACTCATGTTCACGAATGACTTCCACGAAAAAGGAATAACATCGCGTAATATAAATCCGTATATTTCTTTCTGCAAGTACTATATTATATACAACTGAGACATAAACCTCAAGCCTGAAGATGGTATAGGCACTTAACATCTGTTGGTCCATGAGCTCATTCACTCGTTTAAGTAAAATGTAATAATTTAGATTTTAGATATGGAGCTATTAAAAAAATGTCTGTACCTACCTGCTGAAACAGAGGTTTTACTGGTGGTAGGACATCTTGTGAGTCCGCACGGGTAGGTAATGTGTTTCGGCTTAAAGGGTGGGGTAACCTTTGTAACTATATTATACTGATACCTTAGAACTTATATTTCAAGGTGGGGGACGGCATTTACGTTGTAAATGTCTATGGGCTCCGGTAACCACTTACCACCAAATGGGCTGTGAGTTCGTCTACACATGTATGCAATAAATAAATAAAACATTTCCATTTTAATTACAAACATTTTACTGTATCTGGATCAGCGTGGAGTTGCTCTTTACGTCAGACTTACAATGGTAAACGAAAACCAACCGGAGTACAAGAATGGAATTCAGACGTGAAATGTTATGTGTTATTTGCCTCCGTGTTACAATGTTTCAGGAACTTTAGCGTTCACGCGTTTAGTTCCGGCGAACTTAGTAATGGAGTATTAATCTTTTGTTCGGATGTAGCCAGTATCCTCGAAAAGATTGACGTAAATCTTTTACATTGTCCCATTGAAGGGATGTGCGACTATTCTGTGTAACTTTTTGGTCACCAAGCATTTTTTAAGCTTTGAGAAGCTTGAGGTACCTAAGTAATAATAAACAAATGCTAAATAATGCATAAAAGCATCGCTTCCTTCATACGGCGATCGCACCAATCGTATTTTTTAATAAAAAATAAAAAATAGTTTAAAAAAACAAACAAACACGATTTTATAGAAAATCCAATTAAAAAATAGAAAATAAATTTTAATAAATTTGAATTAAAGTAAGTGAAGTGTAAGAAAAAAAATGATTTTATTGTAAAAAACCATCGGCCAAAAATCATCGGTCCTTAATATGTATACCAAATTTCGAGTTAAACCGACGTTTTGAAGCGGATCAAAATCATATTCAAAGATTCCGTTACAAACATACATACGTCTGAAGCTAATAAAAGCGTATTAAAAAGCAAATAAGTAATTGTACTTACTTTTCTTTCTAAGGCTAAATTAGTTTTTTCCCCTACATATTCAATGGTAGCTGTTCCAGCTTATCGCGGACTGATAGGTGAGCTCACGGGCTTAAATTATAGAGTATTGGTAACACTAGACTTAGAAAGAACAATGGTTCGCAGAATCTACCACTGGGTCGGAATCACAACTCACTGAGAAGATCCGGCGAGAAATTCAGTAGGTTGTGTCTATGGGTTAGCTCGCTCGTCGAACTCTTGGCCGTAATCGACAAATTCGACAAACATGGTGACCGGTTGCTAAATTGCTGATGTTCGTTCATAGCCGCTCATACAAGTTAAATTATCGTGTTTTCAGTATTGTGCAAAAAGGTGTTGAAGGTGAAGTTCTTAGTATTTGAAAAGAGCCATAATCGTAAACCTCTGTAAGGAGTGTACGAAGCGTGATTGATTGCTCTTATATGAATAATACATCGTCTATGAAGGATGGATGTATTCATCATTCATATCGCACGTACGGAATGTTGTTTGCAAAACGAATATATTTCGATACATCAAACGTATACGAATTAGAGAAAGTTAATTGAAACCGAATGTTTTTGGCAAAAAAGAGTGCATTTGAAACATATGATGATAATATGTCGACCTAGATGACCGTGGATTTGTGAACCGGTCCATGCTACCAAGTTTATCAATATGCAATGAAGCGTGGGATTGTTTTCGAGGCTTGCTTCTGCCATACTGAGCTCGGAGTGTACGCTTTGCGCCTTTGATGGCCAATATAAAGAGGTTTCCTATGATTAGCCAAATGTTTTAAGTGGTTCCTATTATTATTATTTATTGGATGAGCTCCCGGCCCAAGTCG
This sequence comes from Bombyx mandarina, assembly GCF_030267445.1. Lineage (NCBI taxonomy): Eukaryota > Metazoa > Arthropoda > Insecta > Lepidoptera > Bombycidae > Bombyx > Bombyx mandarina. The sequence continues at coordinate 8,085,123 of NC_143223.1, forward strand.
TGTAAAGGAATTACCGCATTCCAAAAAATATCACAATGTGACCGACATGACAACTTTATTTTACACAGGTATTACTCGTAAATATATATTAATCACATAGGCATTGTATATTACATATAATTGTTTTACATTAAATACCTTTCTTCTTATTAGCCCACAGACGTCCACTGCTGGACATAGGCCTCCCCCAAGCCTCGCCACAAAGACCGGTCCTGCGCTGCCTGCATCCAGCGGATCCCCGCGAACCTCGATAGATCGTCGGTCTATCTTGTGGGAGGTCTACCCACGCTACGTCTTCCGGTACGCGGTCGTCACTCAAGAACTTTCTGGCTCCAACGGCCATCCGTTCTACGAGCAATGTGTCCGGCCCACTGCCACTTCAACGTCGCAATCTTTTGGGCTATGTCAGTTACCATAACTAAATGAATAAATAAATTTAAAATAAATACCTTTATTGGCTAGTTAATGCATAAATATAAGTTTACTTACAGTAATACCATTAAGTTCTGTAGTTAATAATTTTTTCATATTAAGTAAATAAATAATATATTGAATATTAAAAATGACCCTGGAAATTGATTTTTAACAAAAATGCCTATCTAAACAGTTCATTTATTCACGAGATAACTATACAATTAACCTTTGATGGATACACAAAGATTTCCACTTCTCATAGTACGGTAAGGTCACAGTTAAAAGTCAGGATTTATCCTTGGCAATTCCTCGTGTAATGGAACGCATAGAGCGGCCGCCGCGCCTCTTGTGATTTCTCTCGGCGTTCAAATTGTTTTACTGCAGGTTAATGTACTGACGCACCGTATCAAATTAAAAGAAGACTGCTTATTTTAAAATAAAGCCTACTGCTATAAAACTATAATAAGTTAAAAATAAAAATTCGGATTTAAGGACCAGCTATTAGTTTAAAATCGACTGACTTTTAAGGTTCAGTCCAAAAAAAAGCAGATTGAAATTAAGTGCAAAATTACTGTAGAAAGAGAAGAAAGTAAATCTGAGTTAGCAGAGATTCAACATTCTAATGATGCCATTTCTCCCTTTCACCATTACTCCCTTGTTTATAGGTATTTCAATAACTAAGATTTTTCATGCTTCTGATCCTAGAATTTGAATTGCTAGAATTCATGAAGTATATCCAAACTGAAGATAGCCCTAAAAAAGATGTTGACTTCGAACAGAAACCCCGACCCAGACTAACAAGGCGATCAAAAATTAAATTTATTCTCAATAATTGTAGGGGCAAATCGACACCATAATAACCAAAAAGGAACATTTATTGGTGGTAGGACCTCTTGTGAGTCCGCGCGGGTGGGTACCACCGCCCTGCCCATTTCTGCCGTGAAGCAGTAATGAGTTTCGGTTTGAAGGGTGAGGCAGGCGTTGTAACTATACTGAGACCTTAGAACTTATATCTCAAGGTGGGTGGCTCATTTCCGTTGTAGATGTCTATGGGCTCCAGTAACCACTTAACACCAGGTGGGCTGTAACCTCGTCCACACATCTAAGCAATAAAAAAAACGTTATTAATCAACAATTCGAACAAATATAAAACATAAAATTTACTTACAGTTCAGAGGTTGTGCTGCATAGAATAGCACCACCCTTATCAGTTTCGTGGTCGCAAAAAGCTATTAAGAGATTCATCAGAGAAGGCGAGAATTACCAGCTATGACGACCAAGCGGCACTCACTTGGGTAGGGCGTACTGATATAGGGTCCCTCTCCGAGGTCGTTTAAAGAAAAGAGATTTAAATAAATTTAAATAATGTTTATTGATCTATATATATTGTACAAGGAGGAGAGGAACCCATTGACGCAAGAGCTATGAGTAGACTGATTGTAAGACGGGCCTTCACTGATAAAAGTGCTGACTAGGCGATAAATGTCGAGATGCATGGCTGAGGGCGATGTCATCAAATTAGGGTTCCATTGAGGGTTGTAACAGTACGAATTTACCATTAGCCTGGCGGTTTTTGCATTAGGGTTATCATACGTTCCGATTAATTGTGTGAGATAACCATGATGTAATTGACAATTTAACCCCACGTCTCTGCTGGAAGCATAGACAATAAGTTTGTGATGTCTATCTATAGGTTCATGTAACCACTTAAGATGAGCTCGACTGCCCATCAACTGAAATTTAAAATCTATTTGTAAAGGCACGTTTCGGTTGATTTCGAATAAATTGATGATGATAAAAGGCAATGTGATATTTTCTTTGTATTGAAAAATGTGTAATATACAAATCAATATTGAAATCAAGGGTGATTTTTCTCTGACCTCGAGTTAAGCCTACCGTAATTCAAAGAGAGGGATTCCAAGTAAATTTCCATAATATTACCCGCGGCTACAAAAACTTTCGTGTTCGAATATTTACCTGCATAATTTTACTTTATATAAAAATTATTTACGGCGAATTTGTGAGCTGGTATTTGTAAGAGACAATAGTATAAGTGGGCGTATGTTGAATCGAAATATTCGCAAGTTGTTTAGGGGATTAAAACACTTACTATTTTAAGCTTACTTTTTACCTTGTGTAGACTAAAGGCGCTTCAATCAAAACCAATATGGCATAGGAATCTTAACTATAAAAATTGGACGCCTACGACGGGCAGGACATGTGGTTCGAATGGAGACGACTAGAATGCCACGACAACTACTCTATGGCAAACCAGGGGGCAGCAGAAGTCGTGGCAGACCCAAACTACGATGGTTGGGAGCGCGACCTCAAAGTTATCGGTATCAGGAACTGGAAGGAGAAAGCTCTGAACAGAGCAGTCTGGAGAGACATACTGGACCAGGCTAAGGCCCACCCTGGGCTGTAAGGCCTAAGATGATAGGCATCTTATCCAAATGGCCACGGACGTTTCACAATGCAAAGCGTATCTGTAAGTTTTCGGCGAGGATTCTCTTCAAGCTTTATTAAAGAATGATATCTCATAACTTTTGTGTGTGGCATCTAACAAATGTAGCAGATTCACTTGTGAGAGAGAATAAAAAAAATTAAATACTTTTCATATAGCAACATAGCAATACATGAAATATTGCAGTTCAGTTTGTCCGTGAAAATACGTGTAGTTTAATGAAAATTTGTTGGCACAGTTGGCGCACGTTCATTTACTATTTGTAAAGCATTGTTCGGACACAGTTACGTAAAACGTCGATGTGTGCATTATCCCGTCGTCTGATTAAAATATATTTAATGTTACCTTCACGCTACGTTTGTCTGAAAATAATGTATGCAGTATTTGTCGAGAAGCAGCCATAAATATCCTGAACAGACATTGGGGTCCGCCATTTTCCTGTTGACACAAACGAACCCACAACACATTCAAACTTCGGCAAGTTTCTATTGTTTACAACGTTGTTCCAGATTGTTAAATGGTCTGCATTTAAAGCCTCTTAATCGAATCAGTTCTTATGATCGTTTTTTTTATATATAAAAAACCGCAGTTCTTTTTCATATACCTAATTTTCATAGATTTTTCTACAATAATTATGTTTTGTTTTTTTTCAATCGGTACATAGTGCATTAAAATATGTAGGAGCTTCGAGAACGTTCTGAAACGGAAATAATCTTAATGAAATGTTTCGCTATAAAAGGACGTCTCCGCTGTCACTGCTCCTCGCTTTCCTCGAAATAAACATCGCTACAAAAAACTGAAACTTTATTGTCATACTGCCCCCGTGGACGTTGGACGTTATTGTCTTCGTTAATAACATCTACGTTTGTTTTTGACATTGTTACAAGACTTTCTTGTTTATGTTAATGGCTAAACTTTGTTGCGCTTTTTTCGCGGAGATTAGTGTGGACGTTGCGTTATAATTTCGTAACATATTTGGTTGTAACCATAATATGGGTTCAGCTTATTCTAGTTCCCATACCGAAATAGCACGGTAAAAATATGCACTATATTAAAACAAGGTGTAACAAGATAACCTCCTAGCTTTACAAAACAATATTGCTGTCAATGAGATTTCTGAAATAATTTTTTAATTAAATATTTATTACTATAAGAATTATTATAATTTTTATAATATCACAATTGTGTTAAATTCCGGTAGACAAAACAATAGGTTTTCACTAATGGGACTGTCTTAAACTATTCCAGCTAGTATGTCCATTATCTATTTTCTCCCGTCGCGATAAAGTTTGTAAGAGCAAGTTCGTGATATTCATCTGCAATTAAAGAGAACTAGTCTCGCCCGAATTTATCTCAAAACTCGCTCACTACATTAAATTCAGAAAATGCGATGTTTTATTAACAATGAAAATGACGCATAGTCTAAATTGAGAACCTCCTCCATTTTTATTAAAGTCGGATGCATATAAAATAAAAAAAATGTTTATTATTAAAATATTAGTGAAAATTATTGAAAGGTAGCTGTCATAAAATTATCACGGCTGTTTACCTAACATAGCCATTACTAATGTCCTTGGGCTGCAGTGAGCACTTTTCATTTGATAAGACGTATATTCGTGAGCCGGTTGACTCAAAAAGGGTAATTTTATTTTATATTTTTTTATCTTCTTTTTTTTTGATTATCTTCGTTTACAATATTGTCATGATTTTTGTGTACATAACATTAGAAACTTTATTAACTATATAAAGTGTTATTAATTTTATGAAGTAGCTTGAAATCGTTTTTCGAATTTGACATTTATTAATTAGTTTTTATTTTCGTAGTGAAATTGCCTTCAAAAATACACTTTGCGAAATCAGGTCGTACAAATATTGAAAGTGTCTGGACCCGAAGGTTGTTCTGGACACAAATCTTTGTGGGCTCAAAAACACTCGCGCCCCTTTTTAAGTAAGGTCGTCTGATGGACGGCCTCCGGATATACCATTTTTTTATAAATTATATTAGAGTTTCATTTACAGCGAAAGGAATATATTTTTTTCGCTACCTATTGAAATTAACATATATGATCTACCGATCTGTTAACATAAAAATCTATATTGAAATAATTAAGATTTTTTATTAAGATTTTATAGATTACCAGAGCTCAACTGGACAACTAAAGTGGCAGATGAAAGGCGATTGCATGCAGCAGAGATGCGAATATTGCGATGGATGTGTGGAGTAAGATTACCAGAGCTCATAGACATTTGAGAATTTATGCTTCTTTAGTTCTTTTCAGACGAGTTTTGAATTGATTCGACTTTGTGGGTCGCTATGCCAATGCAGTTTTAGTTTTTTTTGTTAATTATATTAAACAACAGCTGATCTACGAATAAACCTGAGTCAGTACTATTAAGTGTCATCGAGCTTTATGGCGTAATCGACGAGTTCGACGAAAACGGTGACTGGTGCTTCAACAGTCTAAAAGAACCGAGAGTGGATCCAAGGAATCCGACAAGACATATTTCGGACGATGTCGGCTTTGTGCTCCGTCGCCTGGGTGGGATAGGTAATCTAGCGGTGGGCACGATGAGAGGGTTATTATGTCGCACCGCTTTTTCAAAGTATCCTTCTGACGCTTTCTTTAGATAATTACGTATCGGTCATAAATTTAAGTCGTCATGAAGTCGATATTCATTCCTCACCTACCACGGTGCTGTAACGGTTATTTTTCAAAAAAGGAATTGCATGACCTGGAGAGAGTTTATGTGTATGCGGGCCGCTTGAGCGAACACTACACTTGCATAGGTCATGACGAAACGTATGCAAGTTTTGTAGAGTGGCACCTTATTACGAAGAGATATAATTCAATTCTAGCAACGAAACACTAATTTTGGTTTGTAACTTTACAAGTTTATGCCCCGGATGTGGTCTATTCGGCAATTGGCCAACCTCGTATACGATTTAATTATTTGGCGACGAGTATACTGCGCCATTCGAATATGACTTAAACATTTAAAATATTGACGATGCACACAGTAACAAGTTACTTTTTAGAGTGATTCTTAGATTTGGCTAGGATATCGTAAGTTATAACTTACGTTCACGTTTTTCTCATGTTCTGTCATTATCACGCTTAGTGGATCACTTAAACCATATCTAACAACATAACAACCGCTGGCCAGTTCTTGTTGGAGTTGTGTGTGGCTCTAGTTCGTAAAAAGTCCACGGCATTCACAAAGTGATGCATTATATTAATTGGGACATTATTTAATAAATACTGACGCCGGAGTGCCACAGCTGCAGTGGCCGCGACGAGGACACGTCGGGGCACACGCTCGTGTATTGCCCGCTTTTGTGGAGCAGCTATGCGTCCTCGTCGCGAAGATAATAGGACTAGACCTGCCGCTGTCGACCGTCGTGGCTACGATGTTTGGTAGCGACTTGTCCTGGCAGGCGATGGTCGAATTCTGTGAGTCCGCCGCTTCTCAGAAGGAGGCGGCGGAATGGGCGAGGGAGAGCTGTTTTTCCCTCTCGGTGGCGGGCCGCCGCCGCCGAGCCGAGGGTCGGAGTTGGGTGTTCGCCTGAAAAATATTAATAATAAGATCTGATTACTAATAAGCACATTGGCTGATAAAGTATTGTACATATGTAGTTTAAAAACAACAAAAACACACGCTTAAACAGCAAGCCGAACTAACAATTACTTATACCTTTTTTTCGTGATTAGTTTATATTAGAGCAAAGTTTTAAAATTATTGCATTATCATTGGACCTTCATGCGTGTGAAAAAATTCAAGTTAATCGGGCGTCTTGACGTCGCGAAAAGTGACGTTCGTAGGGTCTGTTACATTCAAAAGAAAAATCAATCATACATATCAAGCTGATAAAAGCCTGTTAAAATAGGTCGGGAATACGAATAATGGTTTTTTCTTTCAAAATAGAAACACAACAAAAAATGCCGGCATAGCAAGCAGTGCATCGATATAACGTATAAAATAAATTAAATAACTACTAAATTAGCCCGAAAAACTATGTATCATATTTAAGATAAAATTACGTTTTCAGTTACGATCTGACAAGATTTCTTTTTCAGCAACGAGAAACGAACCCTCAGCCAGTTTTTGGATTGTTAGTACTGCTCAAGACAACTGTATAAAACTTGGTTATATTTTCAAGATTCTACCAAATCATTAACAATATTCGAATAGACACTTAAAAAAAATCACGTTTGAAGTTCAAGTTATCGTAGAGCTCTACCTGGTTAAGACTTGTAAGACGAATACCAGCCTCGGTAAGAATACATCTCCCTACAGACTAGTTGGGGAATTAAATAATTTGCACAGCAGGCATTCTTTGGACGTTTTTGCTGGCACAATTGACAGTTTTAGGACAAGACATCTGTAACCTTCACTATACTCAATGAGCTTATTTCTGATATATACCTAATAATGTGTAATAATATCGAATGTTATATGATTATTTATTTTACAACTATAATATGTACTGCTTGTTTCACCAATGCATGTAGTCAATACCAGTAATTGTGTTATCATTAAGTATGAGGTTAATGTATGTGCTAATTGCAACGTCTTGTGCTGATGTATGACATGTTGGCGCCCAATAAAAAAGAAGATTAAGTCGCTAAATTCAAACTAAAAAAATTCTAATTAAAGTGATTAATTGGACATATAAACTTTGTCTTGTTTGGTTGCAAATTTTCACGGTATACTGTATGAAGATTATTTTATTGCATAAGACTTTCAAGAAAGATGAATGATCTGCGAACAATGCATTCATAATAATTACACGTTGAACAATGAATAAAGCAACGTAATCCTCTCCGATTTGGAATGAACAATGCAAGCCTGACTGGCTGGAAATTATTTAATAAAGCAAATACTTAATGTAATGCCTACCTAGGGCAGAGTATGCTAACGAACTCCTATTATGTTTCACCCTCGTGTCACTGTGTGAAGGTTTTGCACTCTCGACCGAATTATTGTGAGGGGTTGTTTCAGAAAATCATGTGTTGCTCCAGGGAAAAGCGGGCAGTGAGAAAGCGCGCGCGGTCGAGAATAGACGCCTCCTCATTTTAACGCCGGTGAAGGCGGATTTTCGGAAACCACTACGTAACGAGAATCAACGTCATATTGTTTTAGACACTTCGATGAACAATAACGGAGGTGTATAAAGGCAAAACAGTGTATTAATAGTGACTTGTTTGCATACGAGTGATAATTGTGTATGAGTTTGAAACAGTTAATGAGAATTCTAATTAACATTAAATGGATAACTATGAACTGCTAATATTGGGAATGACTGAAATAAGTAAGTTTTGAATAAAATTAATCGTTTTCAATCAATGTAATTCTAGGTTTACTTACACTAACGTAATAATTGCCGTAATTTTATTTTAAACCTTTTTAATCAAACGTATTCAGTTGAAAAAAAAACCTGAAAAAGGTACATGATTTCTCAACTAAATATAGCAGTCATAACTACTTATTATTAAAATCATAAATATGTAATGTAGTTCCAAAACTTTTTTCAGCACACTAAAAGTAATTGTTACATACAATCAGAATTCCTTTGTAAACTTGGGTATTAAAATAAAGTTTACCAATTATTTTTTATTACTACCAATCCACAGACAAGCTCAGGACTCACTTGATTTTGAGTAGTCACTAGAGTATATAGATACTACGAACTCGAATAACACTGCCAACTTTGAGACCTACTGACGAAGACTCAATTGTTTGTCAATGAAAGGGCTTTTCAAACTGGAATGAATAACTGCTAAACGGCAGAAATGTTAAAAACAGTGATACTATCAATATACCGCTCATAATATAGCTATGAATCAGTATTTACGTTGTTTTGTTCAAATCTTTGCTTTTGATTGAACATACATGATGTAGAATTGAAAACGTACTCAAATCAATAAATCATTTTCATAAAATTATTGGTGATGATCGACCATTACCGGCTACAATAAATTTTGTTCTCCTTCATGTCCTGAAAATCTAACGTAGACGTTTTTTATTGCCCTTGTAGGCAAACAAGCATACGTTCCTTATGGTAAGTGATTACCGTCGCACAAGGTCGTCAGCAATGCGGTATACCGCTGGAACTATTACTACTACTAGTACATATTATATAGTTACACTGATTATATAGGCTGGTACTGGTGATTACCACTTAATTATGTTTTTTTATTGCTTAGATGGGTGGACGAGCTCACAACCCACCTGGTGTTAAGTGGTTACTGAAGCCCATAGGCATACACAACGTAAATGCGCCACTCACCTTGAGATACAAGTTCTAAGGTCTCAAGTATAGTTACAACGGCTGCCCCACCCTTCAAATCGAAACGCATTACTGCTTTACGGCAGAAATAAGCAGGGCGGTGGTACCTACCCGCGCGTACTCACAAGAGGTCCTACCACCAGTAATTACGCAAATTATAATTTTGCGGGTTTTATTTTTATTGCACGATATTATTCCTTCACCATGGAAGTCAATCGTGAACATTTGTTGAGTACGTAATATATTTCATTAGAAAAATTAGTACCCGCCTGGGGTTCGAACAACGGTGCATCGCTCAACACGAATGCACCGGACGTCTTATCCTCTAGACCACGACGACTTCATGTGTTTACGAAAATGAAGTGTAGAAGTGAAGTGGTCATTCATTACGGCTTGAAGCGTGGGACAGCCGTGATACAATTCAGACTTAGGTCTCGTGTTAAGCGGTTACCGGAGTCCACAGACATCAGCAACGTAAATGTCACCCACCCTGAGACATGAGTTCTAAGTCTCAGTTTTTACAGTACAACGGCTGCACCGCCCTTCTAACCGAAACGAATTATTGGTTTACGGCTGAAATAGGCAGGGTGGTGGTACCTACACGTGCGGACAGACAAGACGTCCCACCACCAGTCATTACGCAAATTATAAATTTTGCGGGTTTGATTTTTATAATATTACACGGTGTTATTCCTTCACCGTGGAAGTCAATCGTGAGCAATTGTTAAGTACGTATTTCATTAGAAAAATTCGCATTCCTGCCTGCGGGATTCGAACACCGCAGCATCGTTCGACACGTATCCATTCGGGCGTCCTTATCCTCTAGGCCACGACTTCCTGTTTGATAACCTTCAATATGCAAAACAATTAAGAATTTGATGTGTTTGAACTGTATAGTGGTTCCTGAAGCCCATTGACAACATTACTAGAATGCCAACATCCACAATGAGACATGAGGTCGACGGCTCAATTAAAATTTTATCTTTCACACAGTGAAAAAAGCAATTTAGTGAAATTCAAGAATTTGAAAACTCAGACGAATTAAGTTTTACTACAAGAGCAATTCTGCATGTTGACCTGAATATCTGATGCTTCCCACAAAGACTGTCTTAGTGCTGTAGAAGCAATTAAACTGGTTTACCGCTTGGATTGCTACGTCTTGAATAAACGGTGAATTTAAACTTTGAGAATGCAAACTGTATTACATCGGGAACGAACCAAATCGCTGTTAGTTCTCAATTAAGTGAGTTTTAACTTGAAACAATTTATATAGCGTTTGAAATGTGAAAGGTCTGTTTCCTTCGACCTTTATACTTACTTTTACTTAGTGATTAGATACTTTGATAGTCTTAACGAAAAACTGGTCAGGAAATTTTGTTCAGTAAAGCTAATATGTTTTAGAATTTCTGATTAACTGCGCGATGTGGCAATGAGATATACACACGTTCATTTTATTGTGAATCAATATTTTAGATTTATTATTATTAATATACATGCATTTCTTACATGAAGTAATGGATAATGAGATCCGAAGACCGGGCTTAGTGAGATAAACAGTCAAAGATCTATGTCTAGCAGTGAACAATTGTGGGTTGATGATGGTGATGGTGATGATAATGACGATTTATTACAATATAGAATGGAAATTTTCGCTAAAACAAACAGACTATTATGCAAAGGTATGCTCGCTGAGTCTTTTTTATTGTAGTTCTTTTTGCAATAACCTATTTTGACATTCAATAATTGGTTCAAATATAAAATAATACAACGAAGACTTAATTTATTTCTAGCGTTTCAGAAACAAACCAATCTAAACTAATAGTTCGATTTACAAACGTCAAATGTTACAAATCTAACAACGGGCGGACGCAGCAATTAGAGAGGATATCCCGCCCAGTAACATTTACATTTTAATTTAAATTTCAACGAACTTGACGAGATTCGAGATAAATTGGGCCGCGTATTTAACGCAATAATTCGAGACTGCCGGTTCGCGGTTCCAAAATTAAAGGGTGGAATAATTGTTTGCATTTTTATTAATAATTGACATTAATATTGGGAGCTCGTAGCGAGAAAGCCGCCCTATACGTGCATGTGCTGCGGACTACACGCTTTATTAGATTTAGAATTTCGAATTTTTTAATTGTTTTACTATTATTTTTTTGCTTATTTGTATAATCCCTTGGGCAGTCAACATTTGTTTCAATAGCACGGACTCAGTAGTTCTAGGGGTCCTTAGTGACAACCTGAATGACGTTGTCGACATTGATACATTAGATTAGAGTTGTATAAAATTCGGTATTGTTTTAACTAGGAAATGCGGGTCTGTGGTCTAGTTTTCCTAAATTATTACTGCTATTTCTCCATCATTCATTTACCCCAAACTCTTCCTCTAGTTTTTATTTTGACCACTGATCGGATATGGCATGCTGTAAACCAAAACGGCTTATGGTGAGGGGTTTGGGAGCACTAGGTTTCCAATACTTGTGCGTTATATATTTTTTTATCTTAGTTCTTACTTATTATATTTTTATCTTGCAACTTCACATACTGTAGTAGCAGTATTAAAAAAAACAGATTTTTTCTATCACCTTTCTTCTTCATCATTTTGTCTTCATCTTTTTATATCAAAATAGAAGTAGTTTTCTTTCTATTTAAATTATTGCCACATTAATAGGATCTTACACGAGAACGTTGTATGTTTAATTAAAAAGTTTTCTATAAAAGATTACAGCATTCCCACTCTGCCGATATCGTTCGAAGATAAAAAAAGAGGATAATGCAAATGCGGAGTGCGGAACGGAGAATGATTCAGAGCAACAAAAGGAATGCAATGGAAATATCGTTCGTTTGATGGCCGTAGCGAGTCGTAGCTCGCGTAGCATCGGCTCAGATCACGCTCCAACTATTGTGTTTTGATTGCATCCCTCGGGGATTTTATAAAATCAATTAACTTTCTTAGGAATTACTAGATGTACCCGTCCGCTTCGCTGGCCATTTAAAATTAACATTATTGTTTCTCACCCCCACAAATATTCTCATAATTAACGCAACCGCAACTGGTGTAGGGAGTCCAACACTCATATAAATATTAGCCTATCCATTAAGTACATGTATTTTCTACATAGATACCAAGTTTCAAGCCAATCGGATGCATAGTTCAGTAGTTATAATGGAACATCCGTAAACACCACTGTAGATTTATATATTAAGTACATATATCTCCGCGTAATGATAAGAACGATTGATTTATTTTGATGACTATAAATCGACTAACAGACAATTGCTCAATTAATATCACTTTAACGCAATACCAAAAAAAACTACTTTAATATTAGTTTAACGCAATATCGAAAAAATTATGAACATAATATATTTTTTTATTACTTTGGTATGATGGCTATGAGCCTCTCGAACTGGAATGCTAGATTTTTGGTTTTTTTTTTATAGCTTAGATGGGTGGACGATCTCACAGCCCACCTGGTGTGAAGTGGCTACTGGAGCCCATAGACACCAACGACGTAATTGCGCCACCCACCTTGAGATAAGAGTTCTAAGGTCTCAGTATAGTTACAACGGCTGCCCCACCATTCAAACCGAAACGCATTAATGCTTCACGGCAGAAATATGCCGCTCAAAAGTCATCATCATGGCCATCATATTATCACATATCTAGTAATTGTGTGATAGGTTATATAAAGAGCTTTTAATGTGGAAACGAGTTTAGCTAGTACTTTATGTGGCAAGTTGTCACGGGAACTACATAGATATCACAGGGTCCCGTTAAAACTAGTGTCGAATTCATGATTGTGCTGTAGCCTTTGTTGTAGTACCTCCAAACTGAAGCACACTTACTACGCGTCAGTAATAAGCAGAATTTTGGTCCCTATCCGAGCGGGTTCACAATACACCTTACCGCTAATAATTACGCCAATGTATGTAACCTCTATACGAATTATCTTAAAAGAGGTTAATTTGTTATAAGGATGATATAAATAAAATTTTGGATATTGGAAGATTAGAAAGAACATAAGAAATATAAAAGCATTTTAAAATATTGAAATATAATAAATAAAAAAATAGTGGTGAAGCAATAGCTTTAAATGTTGTTTCTCTTTATAAGAGCAACTCAATTTGTGCTATTATTTTTACTAAGATAAACTGTGTTTTGATGTAAATAAAATAATACATTATATGTAAACTATACGAATTTTGTTACGCGCATTGATTCCTTCATTGCGTTGATGAATTACTAAATCAATATTACGAATTATTCGTAAAAGTTTTGTTGACGATCGTATTTTTTTCTGTTTCTTAAAACGTTGTTACAATTGTTTTTAATTCGAATGTCCAAAATAACGTTAACAAGAATGTTTGAGAGGTCAAAATCAGTACGTATTTGCTGTTTAATTTCACTTTGAAAATAATTGTAGCGACAAGATGTATATACAGTACAGTAGATGTCATTTTCACAAAATTCAATTATTCTTCATGAAAATGTTTAAATGTTAATTAAGTAAGAGTGTTCTTTCATCTCGTTTTATTTGGTCTGCGTAGGATTTGTTTACAATGTGCCTAATGATACTCAGCGTTGAGATAAGTGGGGCCTGTCAACTTTGTTTCAAGTTTCAAGATTTTTAATAAATTTTCTTTCATTTTTATATTTTTTTTTATTATAATTTATAGCGTCGCGTCTACTTTTAAGAGCTTTGGTCAGATATTGCTACTTCTACAAAACTGATACTATTCACCACCACCACCCTGCCTATTTCTGCCGTGAAGCAGTAATGCGTTTCGGTTTGAAGGGTGGGGCAGCCGTTGTAACTATACTTGAGACTTTAGAACTTATATCTCAAGGTGGGTGGCGCATTTACGTTGTGGATGTCTACGAGCTCTAGTACCCAGGTGTTTAACACGAGGTGGGCTGTGAGCTCGTCCACCCATCTAAGCAATAAAAACCTGCTAAAAAATTCTTCAAAAATATGTTTTATTTTTTGATCGAAATAACTGGTATATTACAGAACTACGTGCTTTTGAGTTTTACTGGACCTTATAGCGGCCTAAATATTTTTTAATGCTTCTGATGCAACTATCAACTAAACAGTTGAAGCGCAATTTTTCAAATCGTTTGTTTGCTGTATAGTGTCAGTCTGGAATAACATCGTCTCATCTCTGATATTTAATAAAAGGTAACTACACGATGAATAGCAAGCAGTATTCTGTGACACATTCCGATAGAGGCACCCGTCACGTGCGGACGTGCTCATCGTCCACTCGATCGCCCGGTCTTTGTTCGCCCGGCTTTTGTTAGCCCGGCCATTGTTCGCGCGGCCTGTGTTCGTGATACATCTGCCGACCAAGTGTGTTTCCTGGAAGCTTTTATTTATTTTGTTTTAGTTATTTTTGTGTTTGTGGAACATTTGCCGACAAAGTGTTTTCCTGCAAGTATTTATTTGTTTTGTTTCTTTTTGTAATTTCTGTTTTGTTGTGCTTTTTCTTTGTCCTGTAGTAATCGCGCCGCATTGCCACCTGTGTTCAATAGAACCGCTCAGGTCCGAGAAGTTGGGGCCTCGCCGCAAGGCGAGTGTTTCAAGACCCGGGGCCGCCCCACCTGGGTACTCAGCGATCATGGACGCTGTATTCGCGGAATTCCTCCGACTTCGCCACCCACAGCTCGCCTCAGAGTTTCTGGCCTTCAAGGCCAATCACACTGCGAGCCCTCTCGAGGACTCCGCCGCGCTCGCTGCTCCTGCGTCGCCTGTACCTGCGTGCAGAGCTTCTGCATTGAGCACCGCAGCCTCTGTCGTGCCTGCCGCTCCCGTGTCGCCTATACTGGCGAGAAAAGCTGCTGCGTCGTCTGCCGTGACCATCGTTTCAGCTGAGCGATCATCCGCGGCCTCCGTCGCGCCCTCTAAAACACCTACACTTGCTCGTAGGTCGCCTGCACCCGCCTCCTCGTGCTCCGACTCTGACTCGGACATGGAGGTCGACCTCGCCCCCGCCTCATCGACGGATGGATTCACCCTGGTACAGAAGGGTAAGAAGCGTGCCGCGGAGTCTCGAGCTCCCGCGGCCGCTAAAATTAGCAAAGCCGTGAACGCGTCGCGCCCCCGCCCTCAGACTCCCGTTGCGCCCCCAGCCCGTGCCACTCCGTCGCCGCGTCCGGTGGCACAAAATAAAACCCAGACCCCTCCCCCGGTTATCCTTCAGGAGAAGGCAGCTTGGGATCGAGTTTGCCTGGCCCTTAAGGCCAAAAATATAACTTTCACGAATGCCCGTAACCTCGCGAACGGCATTCAAATTAAGGTTCAAACACCCGACGACCATAGGGCCCTCTCTTCTTACCTCCGTAAGGAACGTATAAGTTTCCATACTTATACGCTCCAGGAGGAGCGCGAACTCCGCGTTGTAATACGCGGAATCCCTAAAGAGTTAGATGTAGAGCTCGTCAAGGCCGATCTGTTAGAACAGGGCTTTCCAGTGAATTCTGTGCACCGTATGCACACCGGTCGCGGTAGGGAGCCATATAATATGGTTCTAGTCACCCTCCAGCCTACCCCCGAGGGTAAGAAAATCTTCAACACACAGACCGTCTGTAGGCTCTCCGGTATCGCCATCGAAGCCCCCCATAAAAAAGGCACTCCTAGCCAGTGCCATAACTGTCAATTGTACGGGCACTCTTCCCGTAACTGTCACGCGCGCCCCCGATGTGTTAAGTGTTTGGGCGATCACGCCACGGCCCTCTGCGCTCGCGACCAAAAAACCGCGACGGAACCGCCTAGCTGCGTCCTGTGTCGAACACAGGGTCACCCCGCGAATTACCGTGGTTGCCCCCGAGCCCCTAAAATAAATCGCCGCGTCGCCCGCCAAAACCGCCTCCGAGCTTCCGGCCCAGACATCAAAGCCACGGCACCCTCTGCGTCGCAGGCTAAGCCAGCATTCGTTCCGGCGGCGGTGCCCAGTGTCTCGGCCTGGGCAAAACCGCTGCCGTACACGAACACGGCTACAACTCCCTCCTCCGCGATTCGTCCCGCCCCCGCGACTCGTCCCTCTCCCGCGACTTGCCCTCCGACCGCGTCCGAAAATCTCGCTTTAGCGATCGACTTCTTTCAGTCGATCAACTTTGAGCGCGTTAACGCTTTGGGCGACGCCATTCGCGCTGCCTCCACTGCACAACACTTTATCGCCGTTGTGCAAGAATACGCCGACGTATACGCGTCATTAAATACGTACGTCCTCCCCTCACTCCGCCGGTAATCAATGGCGTATATAAGTAGAATAAAGCCCCTATCCGTAACGATAGGATTTTTTAACGCTTACGGTCTCGCAAATCAACGTGATCAGGTTTCTGACTTTTTGCGTGACCATCAAATTGATATCTTTTTAGTGCAGGAGACCCTACTTAAGCCCGCGCGCCGTGACCCTAAAATCGCGAACTATAACATGGTCAGGAACGACAGGCTCTCTGCCCGTGGTGGTGGTACCGTCATTTACTATAGAAGAGCCCTGCATTGCGTCCCGCTCGATCCTCCCGCGCTCGCTAATATCGAAGCATCAGTGTGCCGAATCTCACTGACGGGACACGCGCCGATCGTTATCGCGTCCGTTTATCTTCCACCGGATAAGATCGTTCTAAGCAGTGATATCGAGGCGCTGCTCGGTATGGGGAGCTCTGTCATTCTGGCGGGCGACCTAAATTGTAAACACATCAGGTGGAACTCACACACCACAACCCCGAATGGCAGGCGGCTTGACGCGTTAGTCGATGATCTCGCCTTCGATATCGTCGCTCCGCTAACCCCGACTCACTACCCGCTAAATATCGCGCATCGCCCGGATATACTCGACATAGCGTTATTAAAAAACGTAACTCTGCGCTTACACTCGATCGAAGTAGTTTCAGAATTAGATTCAGACCACCGTCCCGTCGTTATGAAGCTCGGTCGCGCTCCCGATTCCGTTCCCGTCACGAGGACTGTGGTGGATTGGCACACGCTGGGCATCAGCCTGGCTGAATCTGATCCACCGTCGCTCCCGTTTAACCCGGACTCTATCCCGTCTCCTCAGGATACCGCTGAAGCCATAGACATCTTAACGTCACACATCACCTCGACATTAGATAGGTCATCGAAACAAGTTGTAGCGGAGGACTTCCTTCACCGCTTCAAATTGTCCGACGATATTAGGGAACTCCTTAGAGCTAAGAACGCCTCGATACGCGCCTACGACAGGTATCCTACCGCGGAAAATCGTATTCGAATGCGTGCCCTACAACGCGACGTAAAGTCTCGCATCGCCGAAGTCCGAGATGCCAGATGGTCTGATTTCTTAGAAGGACTCGCGCCCTCCCAAAGGTCTTACTACCGCTTAGCTCGTACTCTCAAATCGGATACGGTAGTAACTATGCCCCCCTCGTAGGCCCCTCAGGCCGACTCGCGGCGTTCGATGATGACGAAAAAGCAGAGCTGCTGGCCGATACATTGCAAACCCAGTGCACGCCCAGCACTCAATCCGTGGACCCTGTTCATGTAGAATTAGTAGACAGTGAGGTAGAACGCAGAGCCTCCTTGCCACCATCGGATGCGTTACCACCCGTCACCCCGATAGAAGTTAAAGACTTGATCAAAGACCTACGTCCTCGCAAGGCTCCCGGTTCCGACGGTATATCTAACCGCGTTATTAAACTTCTACCCGTCCAACTCATCGTGATGTTGGCATCTATTTTCAATGCCGCTATGGCGAACTGTATCTTTCCCGCGGTGTGGAAAGAAGCGGACGTTATCGGCATACATAAACCCGGTAAACCAAAAAATCATCCGACGAGCTACCGCCCGATTAGCCTCCTCATGTCTCTAGGCAAACTGTATGAGCGTCTGCTCTACAAACGCCTCAGAGACTTCGTCTCATCCAAGGGCATTCTCATCGATGAACAATTCGGATTCCGTACAAATCACTCATGCGTTCAACAGGTGCACCGCCTCACGGAGCACATTCTTGTGGGGCTTAATCGACCAAAACCGTTATACACGGGAGCTCTCTTCTTCGACGTCGCAAAAGCGTTCGACAAAGTCTGGCACAATGGTTTGATTTTCAAACTATTCAACATGGGCGTGCCGGATAGTCTCGTGCTCATCATACGGGACTTCTTGTCGAACCGCTCTTTTCGATATCGAGTCGAGGGAACCCGCTCCTCCCCACGACCTCTCACAGCTGGAGTCCCGCAAGGCTCTGTCCTCTCACCCCTCCTATTTAGCTTATTCGTCAACGATATTCCCCGGTCGCCGCCGACCCATTTAGCTTTATTCGCCGACGACACGACTGTTTACTATTCTAATAGAAATAAGTCCCTAATCGCGAAGAAGCTTCAGAGCGCAGCCCTAGCCCTAGGACAGTGGTTCCGAAAATGGCGCATAGACATCAACCCAGCGAAAAGTACTGCGGTGCTATTTCAGAGGGGAAGCTCCACACGGATTTCCTCCCGGATTAGGCGGAGGAATCTCACACCCCCGATTACTCTCTTTAGACAACCCATACCCTGGGCCAGGAAGGTCAAGTACCTGGGCGTTACCCTGGATGCATCGATGACATTCCGCCCGCATATAAAATCAGTCCGTGACCGTGCCGCGTTTATTCTCGGTAGACTCTACCCCATGATCTGTAAGCGGAGTAAAATGTCCCTTCGGAACAAGGTGACACTTTACAAAACTTGCATAAGGCCCGTGATGACTTACGCGAGTGTGGTGTTCGCTCACGGGGCCCGCACACACATAGACACCCTCCAATCCCTACAATCCCGCTTTTGTAGGTTAGCTGTCGGGGCTCCGTGGTTCGTGAGGAACGTTGACCTACACGACGACCTGGGGCTCGAATCAATTCGGAAATACATGAAGTCAGCGTCGGAACGATACTTCGATAAGGCTATGCGTCATGATAATCGCCTTATCGTTGCCGCCGCTGACTACTCCCCGAATCCTGATCATGCAGGAGCCAGTCACCGTCGACGCCCTAGACACGTCCTTACGGATCCATCAGATCCAATAACCTTTTCATTAGATGCCTTCAGCTCTAATACTAGGGGCAGGCTTAGGGACCCCGGTAACCGTACTCGTCGAACTCGACAAAGAGGTCGACGTGCAACCTAACCCATGCATCAGCCCGCTGAGTTTCTCGCCGGATCTTCTCAGCGGGTCGCGATTCCGATCCGGTAGTAGATTCATTCGCGAAACAATTGCTCTTGAGTTGTTAGGTCTTCTTCGGAGGCGCTCGGGCAGTTGTTAGCAAATCCCACCCCTATTGGCTGAGCCTTTGCTCGCCCACCTGTCCTGGTGAAACTGGAAAGGCCTCCGGGCCACCAGTAAAGTTTCAATCATAAAAAAAAAAAAAAAAGTATTCTGTGAGTATCATTGATTGCCAACCGATATTCCCTAGTCATAGGGTGAATTATAACCCTCACCCTCACGGATGGGTACTACTATTTTGCCTATTTTTGGCGTTCTGGTTTGATGGAGCAGCTGCTTTATAGTACTATTGAGACTTCGACCTCATGTCTCAAAGATGGGCGGCGACATTCACATTGCGAAGTCTGTTTTATTCAAACCTGCACCACATCAAAGTAGAGATTGATTTATATATGTGTTATCTATCATTTCAAATACTACGTATTCGTAGTTCAGGAAATTCCGTGATAGTGAGGCGTGGCATATGTCTGCTGGGGCCGGGGCTGTAAATCCCTTCGTGAATATTAAGTTAGGTCATTACGTATCTCGCCAATTCCGAAAGGTTTAGGAAGGCCCCAACGAATTTATTCCAGAAATAATATCAATCGAACCTTTTCGTAAAATCGCCTTAATTGTTCTGTCAAATACGTGTAATTAATATTATACTGGTGGTAGGTAGAGCGTATTGTGAGCTCGCACGGATAGGTATTACCATACTGCCTATTTCTTCAATTATAATTTATAGCGTCGCGTCTACTTTTAAGAGCTTTGGTCAGATATTGCTACTTCTACAAAACTGATACTATTCACCACCACCACCCTGCCTATTTCTACCGTGAAGCAGTAATGCGTTTCGGTTTGAAGAGGGATCTTTGTACTTTGAACTTTTGTCTCAAGCCAAGGGACGGTTTTTATGCTGGGGATATCTACAGGCTTCGGTAAGTACTCAGTACCATGAGCTCGTCTACCCATCTAAGCAATAAAAATGTCAGTTGTTATGTTAAACGAATAAAAGCCAATTAGCAATGAAAAGAGTTTTTAGAGTCTCAAATATTGTCTATTTGATTTTAGGAAGGCATAGTTTAGGTTACAAAAGTATGTTTTAAAAACATAAGAACAAACAGATGTGATAGCAAATAGTGTAAACTAGTTAACACAATTATTCGTCTTTTAAAGTAAATAAATCTACAATTCTTAACAATCTCGTAATATACTTAAGTTCCTATATATTTATTAATTAAAACCAAACAAATAATTTAAATAATTTAAGTTAAAAAAAATATGCTACACAAAAAACTTAACGAAAAATTAAATTAAAAATATTTGAACGATGCTGCTATACCAGGAATTAAGGCCCGAAGAAACATTTTTTCTAAATAAGTAAACACGTACCTAAGCTGTATTCCAGAAACAACTTCCATGATGAAAATTAGCATCGTATAACAAAACGAAGCCCGCAGAATTTTTATAACTTTATGTAACATCTGGTTGTAAGGATAATTGAAAGCCCGCCAGGCACTACCGTCTTTCCTATTTCGGCCGCGAAGCAATCAATCGTCCGAAATGAAATTGGATAGCAGCAATCACGTCATAGACGTAACCGCCACATAACAACATAACACAAGGTGGCTAGTGAGCTTATCTATTCATCTAGAGGACTATACATTTCGACGCTTGAAAGGCAAACGTGACTAAGCGACAATACGTGAACTTTACAGTAGACTAATTTAAAGTTGAAATACCTGAAAAAAATTCTAACGAATCTAGCTGTAGGATTGAAATTATTTTAATAGACCTAGACTTTTTTTTTTTTGCGATTCGAATACGGTTATTGCCTATCATTTATGTAATTACTGGTGGTAGGACCTCTTGTGAGTCCGCGCGGGTGGGTACCACCACCCTGCCTATTTCTGCCGTGAAGCAGTAATGCGTTTCGGTTTGAAGGGTGGGGCAGCCGTTGTAACTATACTTGAGACCTTAGAACTTCTATCTCAAGGTGGGTGGCGCATTAACGTTGTGGATGTCTATGGGCTCCAGTAACCACTTAACACCAAGAGGGCTGTGAGCTCGTCCACCTATCTAAACAATTAAAAAAAAAATTTACAAAGCAGTTTAAACGAATATGGATGGAAACAGAAGGCGGTGAGTTTTGGATAATTTAACTTGTCGTTATCATTTTACATCGTTCGAGTTTTGTGATTGTCGCGTAATCAACGGTTGACCAGCAATGGGTAGTATGCGTAGTGCGAGTTTTTTAACGTTCTCGATAGCGTAAAAGTTAGCTCATATATTTGTATGGAATGGGATCGTTTGTCTACGTTTGCCGTTAGGGGCGCTGTTCCAACTGCATACAAAATTGAGTTAACTTTTACGCTATCGAGAACGTTACACAACTCGCACTAAGCACACGGAATACAGAAGCTGTAACCATTGCGTCGTGGCTGACACTTCAGAGAGTGTCAGCAGACTGAAAATGCCGGCAGCGGCTACACGAGCCTTATAAATCTAAAAAGAATTATTATTTTAATTACAACGTTGCTATGATGGAAATTCACTTTATTATTGCATGCTTCCCTATTCGAAAATTTTAGAGTCTAATGCTGTGCAAAACATGATAATGTGTAACATACTTGTAAATCGTGAAGTGTGTTTATTGCTTAAGGTAGAGGCAAATTGCTTTTATGGTGGTAGGACCTCTTGTGAGTCCGCACGGGTAGGTACCAACACCCCGCCTATTTCTGCCGTGAAGCAGTAATGCGTTTCGGTTTGAAGGGTGGGGCAGCCGTTTGTAACTATACTGAGACCTTAGAACTGATATCTCAAGGTGGGTGGTGGCATTTACGTTGTAGATGTCTACGGGATCCAGTAACCACTGGACAGGTGGACTGTGAGCTCGTCCACCCATCTACGCAATAAATAAATAAAAAATTAGTTATCAATAGTAGGTACGGGTGGTAAGGTAAGCAAAAAAATTATTCAATATTAATAATATATTACCTGTGATTGTTCTATTTTCACGAATCCAAAGACTTCGGAAAGACCTTTCATAATGCGTATTTGATGATGTCGTAACGATGGATCCGGAATAGTTTCTTTATTGGTCCTTTATAGGTTCGGTTCGAACAGATGTGCCGATATATAATGAAATGTTTTATTACACAGTTCTTCATAAAAAGAAAGAATGGACGATAAATAAATTATTCATCGGATATAAGCGCTTAGAGGTAGCGAAGAGAGACGTCAATATGAGTACAGAGATGCATTATTTATGAAGAAAAACCTCAGCACTTATATTTCGTTCTATAGGAAATGAAATATTTCATTTAAAAATTCAATTCGGTTTTTAAATGACGGTCGGTTATTTTGGTCGTATCGAGTTTACGTTCCGCTTCCTTCCTATTCGAAAAAAATAAATAAACGATTTTCTAAATTTGTTAAGTATTAATTTTACCCGTTAAAATGACACAATATATTATATACGGGTGAATGATTACTTTTTTGACTATTTCAACATTCTATATATGAACTGTAGGAGTCTAAAGTTTTTTTAATTGGATTGTATGTAACTCATAAAATCTAACCACGTATTGTATTGTATGGTTTGTAATGGACACTAAACCTATGATTGAACTAGCGACCCGCCCTCGCTTCGCTTCGGAAACATTAAAACACACATGAAAACAAAAAAATAAAATAAAAAAAATAAAAAAGTAGCCTATGTTCATCAGGGACAATGTCGGCTTCTAATGGAAAAAGAATTTTTCAAATCGTTCTAGTAGTTTCGGAGCCTATTCGAAACAAACAAACAAACAAATCTTTCCTCTTTATAATATTATTATAGTATAGTATAAATAAGTCCTGCTTTGACGTAGAGTACTTTTGTGTGACAACTAAGCTATCGACATACGATGGCACGCAGCTAATAGTAGTTACGTATCATCGGTTTGCTAAAATCGATACTTCAGTTGTAAAATAGTATTTGGATTACGATTGGGAACTATACAATAAACCAACAACTAAATGAAAGTTTTTACACTGTTATGGATCCTTATGTCTTGCCAAGCTCGTTCTATGGCTGCCGGATTAAAAGATCTAACCCAAATCAAGAGTACACAAAGATTACGTTTCTTATAAATGTAATATAAAATTAGTTAGTACAATACTAATATCGTGTTAGTAGAACCACTCTATTTCTGAAATATAGGTTGGGCAAGGACCTGTTACAACTCCATCTACTTTTTGCGGTTATTGGCTAATTTCGTCTAGGTCTCCCTTGCTATTTGTATCGGGTCGTCATGCCACCGTCTTTTTGTCTATCAACACTTTTTCCGTTAATCTTCTTCTTCTTCTTCCGTTAACCTTCTCTCCGTTAATCTTTGAGTAATTTTGAATTTTTTGCAGTGTTGAGTAATAAAATGCTATTCAATATTTGTTTTCTTTTATTTTATGATCACTATATTACTGATATTAATTTGCTGTGGATTACGGACAAACATTGAAATTACGCAGGTCCGTTTTACGGTAAACTCGTTAAGACGACAATTCGAGTATTAACATAAAAACTTTTTTTTAATGATCCTCAATATTCTACAATCGTTGACTTAATAACTGGAAAATAAATAGTAGTGCGTGTTACGTATCTTAATTGTGGATTTAACGTTCTGTGAAAGGTTCCGTCCCGAAGGAATTTGTACTAAAGGACTCCTAACAAGGGCTCCTAATGATCAAGGGATACCCTTGCTAGTAGGCGAAAACTCAAAAGACAAACGAATCGAGAGGAACAAAGGAATCGTTTTCATTCTTTTTTCCTCAATTATGTCCGGCCGTATATCGCGAGGAACATGCCAAGTAAAGGCATTTTGTGTAGATACCCACACTTTTTGTTTTGCCTTAACTATTCAGTACAACTTTCGAAATCATACTCACAATGAAACATTGAAGAATAGTAAAAAAAAACACGTGTGGCACTCGGGGACTGCCGCGGTAAAGCTATTACATAGCATTTTTTATCGACTTATGCAATTATAATTAGATAATAATAATTTAATGTTAAAACCATAATAAAATAAATCGAATTTATTTTATATACCACTAGACTACCGCCGCGCCGTACTGTATTTTCTCAAGCTAAATCATCTAATTTACTAATAAGTAGCTTTTACCTAATTCAGATTCACGACTTAACAACGAATCCCTTATACTAATATTTCAGATGTTTCGAATATTAAAGCAATAAAATGGAATCGCCAATAAAATGGCGTCATAAAGTGTTCTTTGATGATATTTTACTCAATATCTTAAAAGTACGTAGCGGATACTATAGTGTATATACTTTGCAAATGACTAAACTTTAAAAGATCGACGATTTTCCAATAACTATCCAGCTAATAAATAGGCTAAATTTAAAAAACTTAAT
The DNA here is from genome assembly GCF_030267445.1 of Bombyx mandarina. NCBI lineage: Eukaryota > Metazoa > Arthropoda > Insecta > Lepidoptera > Bombycidae > Bombyx > Bombyx mandarina. The sequence goes on from NC_143223.1 coordinate 8,109,923, forward strand.
AAATAGCATTACCGGAAAGTGCTGTAAAAGTGAAAAGGAAGTGTAAAATTTAAACAGAAAATTGTCTGTTTAAAGTCCAAAATTTTAATGCTCATTTACAAGATTACTCGCCCGCGGTCAAGGCCCAAAAACAATTTATAGGTATGTGCAAAAACAAATGACGTACTCAAAATTATGATTGCTACCGCTTTTCAAGAATCGTTACACATTCCCCTAACGTAATTTAAAAGTTAAAATTAAAAACATTTTCGCTAATGTGATTTTGATCGTGTTCGATTCAAAGAACGCCGAAACTCAGAGCCAATGGGGTCGTACGTTGATCTCTAGGGATGGACTCAGAAAATAAATTATATCGAATCGAGATTATTTCAGATTTAATTGCAATTACGACCGGTGACCGTAATGGCACTTTGATGAATCAATCGACTTAGTTCTCTTCGGAAAGCTTAATGAAATTTTAATACCGACGAGAAAAAATCCTTTTATCTTCATAGTATCATGGGTACATTCATATTTTAAAACTGGACAAATAAATGTATATAATAAAATATTGTCCTAAAGCGATAGACTACCATAATATTTAATGTCTCAATAAAAAGTTTTGCATTAAATTTTAAAATGACTGTGTCTAGAAGATTCACCCGCATCTAGTTTTTAAATGTAGACAAATTACGGTCGATGTCACTGTAGAGTGCGTAAACAATCACATAAAACATGTCGATCCATTACTCGAGTGAATGTTGCCACAGGAAAAAATTCTAAGAACACCACGTCATGAACAACTAGATCACTAAACTAATTTTGATTGCTCAAACATAAAGACTTTTAATTATGTTTGTTTAAATTTGATTTCTTTATATAGAACTAGCTGACCCGGCAGACTTCGTAGTGCCTTAATCGATAAATAAAAGACCTAAGCTTTTGTATAAAATAAACTTAAAACAAACAAAAGGAATCCATCCGACGGGGAACACGTCAAAGGAAAAACAAAATTGTTATTTTTATTTAATTTCAAGCATTTTCATATTTATCTACCTTTTAAACCTTCTCTGGACTTCCACAAGTAATTCAAGACCAAAATTAGTCAAATCGGTTCAGCCGTTCTCGAGTTTTAGCGAGACTAACGAACAGCAATTCATTTATATATATATATATATATAGATAAGATTAATCCGATATATTTAATGTGTACTAATCGTTGGAAAATTTGCTATGATAACGGTTTTCTCGGTAACAATTAATTACGTTTCAGGGGGCGCTGATAGACATCGATTTTGCGCTGTGGATTTGATAAAACGGCGTTTTATTAATGAAACAGAGAGCACGTTAATCTCTGTTCGGAGCACGGATCTGTTAAATGGGCCTTAAACAATTTTGATCTCGCATTTTTACGCTTTAGGAACAATGCGAAAACAATTTTCATGACCGGTGTAAATTTTGGTTTGGAAAAGTGACATTTTTAATTTTAGATCCTTTTTAGCTGTTATTCATACGTGGGTCCTTTTTGTGTCATAATGATTGTATTGATTTTCTAGACCTTTTGGTTTTGACGACCGCCCGCTAACGAATACAGGCTGAGGGTCGCACACCCCTCAATGTGTAATGAAAGGTTCGAATCAGAAGAAATACTGCACCGGTAATTTTTATTAGTATTATTTTCTACAAAACATGCAAGGATACTATTAATGATAGTGTTTTTGTTTTTTTTATTGCTTAGTCCTGTGGACGAGCTCACAGCCCACCTGGTGTTAAGTGGTTACTGGGGCCAATAGACATCTACTACGTAAATGCGCCACACACCTTGAGATATAAGTTCTAAGATCTCAGTATAGTCACAACGGCTGCCCCACCCTTCAACCGAAACGCATTACTGCTTCACGGCAGAAATAAGTGGGGCGGTGGTACCTACCCGTGCGGACTCACAAGAGGTCCTACCACCAGTAATTACGCAAATTATAATTTTGCGGGTTTGATTTTTATTACACGATGTTATTCCTTCACCGTGGAAGTCAATCGTAAACATTTGTTAAGTACGTATTTATGGGCGCAAACGCCACTGTTGGCAATAATTAACATAATAATATATAGTTAGTTTATTCTATGTTAATATTTATTTATTATTAGCAACAAAACTGTTATTCTACCATATTTAATAATTAGCAGACACTGTTTTGATGTGAAAATGTTCAGAATATGTTTAATGTTTATATTATTGTTTAAAAACACAAATGACTGTATAAATGATTAAATATGAATAAAGCATAAATATTAATAATAATTTATATTATAATTAAAAGTACTAATAATTTAATTAAGTATTGTAATTGTTATGCAATTATGTTGTTGGCGCCATCTATTATTAGGCTGGATAATAACAATGTTAGTTAATATTACTTAAAAGTAATTCATGTAAAATAAATTAAATGTGAGTCATGTAAAATCACTAAAATATGTATTTTGAATATTAAGCTATGTCTTGTGAATTGTTTCGCAGTAATTACATTTGTTTGTATAAAAGAAGTTGTAGTTGCTATAACCATCACAAAATGGCTAATTGTGTAAGAACCACTGAATAACTCAGGCGTGGCTTTTTGTTGTAAACAAGTAATGTTAAAGTTTTATAGAATTGTATTGTATTTTCATTGTAAAAGAACTTATGTGTGTAAATCCTGGCTTAACGCCGACATATTTCATTAGAAAAATTGGTACCCGCCTGCGGGATTCGAACACCGGTGCATTGCTCGATACGAATGCACCGGACGTCTTATCCTTTAGGCCACGACGACTTCAAACCTTGTGACGACTTTTTACTGTGGTGAACGAGCCCTCGGTCCACTAGATGTTGAGTGGTCACAGAATCATATATCTGCATCTTTTGATCAGAGTATTACTGTACATTTCAATGACTTCAAATGACAAAGCTATTCAAGTCAATTGGTGTACTATATAGCATAGTACTAGGCTGCACTAAAAGTATCGGGAATGGAATATTTCCACTGTTCCTGTCATATTAAAATATTTTTAATTGAAAACTCCTTGGTTTTAAAAATCGAATACCATTTATTTATTTAAAAAAAGATTCTCGGTCTTGTCACGAGGTTTTGTCAAACTTGTTTAGTCGTTGAGAAAATGGAATTGACTCGAGAAAATTCAAGAGCGATGATTTATTATGACTTTCGAAGTGATTTAACACAAAAACAGTGTGTTGACCGGATGATTTCTGCATTTGGTGATGAAGCCCCATCCAAAACCACAATTTACCGCTGGTTTGCTGAGTTTCAACGTGGACGTGTCAAGCTCAGTGATGATCCCCGTCAAGGTCGTCCAAAAACTGCAGTCACCTAAGAAAACGTTGATGCTGTGCGTAAGCTGATTGAGGAAGATCGACATGTGACATACCGCATTAGTCAAATACAAATAATCTTGCATGAACAATTAGGTGTAAAAAAGTTGTTTTCCCGATGGATACCGCATTCGCTCTGTGAAGAGCAAAAAGCGGCTCGCGTTACTTGGTGCGTCAGAACTCTCGAAAGATTCCACGCAGGATCCTCAAATGCTGTATACAACATTGTATCAGGTGATGAATCCTGGATATACGCGTACGAACCCGAAACAAAAAACCAGTCACGAGTTTGGGTGTTCGAAAATGAGTTAAAGCCAACAAAAACTGTTCGTTCACGGAGTGTTGCAAAAAAAATGGTGGTCACGTTTGTCTCCAAAACCGGCCATGTTACGACTATTACTCTTGAGGGACAAAGAACGGTTAATGCAGAATGGTATGCTAGCGTTTGTTTGCCACAGGTCGTTTCTGAACTCCGTAAAGAGAACTGCAACCGCCGCATCATCCTCCATCACGACAATGCGAGTTCTCACACCGCGCACAGAACAAAAGAGTTTTTAGAGCAAGAAAACAAAGAATTATTAGACCATCCGCCGTACAGCTCTGACCTAAGTCCTAATGATTTCTATACTCTCCTTAAAATAAAGAATAAATTGCGTGGACAGAGATTTTCATCATCTGAAGAAGCTGTGGACGCCTACAAAACGGCCATTTTGGAGACCCCAACTTCCGAATGGAATGGTTGCTTCAATGATTGGTTCCATCGTATGGAAAAATGTGTCAAATTTCGCGGAGAATACTTCGAAAAGCAATAAATACATTTTTAAATAGTAATGTTGTGTCACTTCGTTAATTCCCGAAATTTTCAGTGCCGCCCTCGTACTATACATTAGATTTGTACAGTTGCTTGAGAGTCGCGGTATATCATTTGATGTGGCTTTATATGTATTATAATATTATTATGTATAATGTGTGATATGAATAATGCAGCTTGTGCTTCTTCTAACTACAATCAGGACCATAGGGATAGAAGAAACGGCACACGAATTTATATTTTATATTAAATTTCAACTACGGCCAACTTAATATAATTATTATTTAGACTAGGTAACAAGTGTTCTCCAGAGTATCTGGGCACTATTTAAATTACAACCGAAATAGATGTTTAAGTCTGAGAAAATTATTCGTTAAAATGAGAGCTGTCAAACACAGAGGTAAAGGTGACAAGCTACTAGAAATATTTTTAGTTTGTTTTAAAATATTAGTGGGATTTTAATGGCATAGTTGTAAATCTGTTATTGAAATTAAATAGACATTCTTGGTCGGGCATGTATTAAGGCTTTATTAAAGATGGAAGCACCGGTAGTTTTATTCCTTTCAATTACCCAAAGACAAAGAACGTGAAATTTTGTTTTTTTTATTTAGGTACTATGCATTGGAGTATGATTTATCTATCTCACTTAGTAGTTACATGTAACTATGTAACTATAGTTGAGATCTTAGAACTTATATTTCAAGGTGGGTGGTGCATTTACGTTGTAGATGTATATAGGCTCCAGTAACCACTTGGCACCACTAACCACTTAGTACCCACTAGTAACCACTTAGGGCTGTGAGCTCGTCCACCCATCTAAGCATTAAAAAAAAACTTTACATTCTATACAGTTGTGGACTGTTTAGGTAGATGAACCTTCACCGAATGGTAGGTCGCACATGATATTTGAATCAACATAACCGTATTTAATGTATTTAGTTATAACCACAGAGACGCGTCGCCGGGATTCACTGGGCTATATGAATAAAAAGTAAATTATTGTTTCGTTGGTAGCTCACTCTAACCGGCGCCATCTAGGCGGGCTTCGGATAGCCGGCCGACCGAGAGGGCTGGTGGTCGTGGCGCCGACGACCACCGGTCCGGCGTCCCGAGGGGGAGGGTGATGGGAGAGATGTGCTCCGCACTAAACGCTTCACTTTCCCCCTCTGCCTCTTCATGAGTTCTGCTCATGCGAGGTTTGGACGTTGGTTGTTGAGCGACAGGAGGTTTTAGTCAGTTCGACTCTGACATGCCCCGCCCTCCATCCCCAGTGGAGGGCGGAAGTCCGGCGATTTCCACCTGACCAAAAAAAAAATTATTGTCGTTGGTAAGCATCACTTTAGTATGACTGAATCGATTTCGTATTTTAATTTACCTAATGCTTTTAATGGAATTTTGCCGGGAAGAATCAGAAATTTACGGAACGATCAAAAACAAATTTATTTAATTTTGACAGGACAATGTCTGTCGGGTCAGCCAGTTAAGCAATAAAAACAGACGTTTTCCACCGAAATGACGCTTTCAATGTTTGACAATCTGCTTGCCTCCCCTCGATACTCGTAGGGCTTGACATTTCAATTATCGGTCGTTGTTTCATCCGTCGGTCATGAATTTTAGCGAACAACTATCGGAATATTGAACTTTGAGTTTGTTTCGAGAGGTTCGTATGATTGTTGTCTGAGAGATGTCGTAATTGAGACGAATGTTTAAATTATACAATACGACGGATGCTTTATTATTTAAGCGATTTTAATTTGATTTTCGGGGTTTAAAAATTCACCTTTATATGTATGAAAACTGCGGCAAACAATTTAATATGAATGCCCGACTGAAGATAATTTTAATTTGAAGCTTGTAGTTTTTATTACATCACATTTTATTCTTCATTTGATATTTTTTAGTATTTAAAGTTTGCATTTGGTTTAATTTGCAAATAATAATTATGATAAATTAAAATCGACACTGGCAACAATGGCGTTGCAAGAAGCCGCTTGTCATAGTGAAAAAAGAAGAAGATAAAATTAAATTGCTTAAAAAAATGTTTACTCTTAATTTGGCTATACATTTTTAAAAACAAAAGAAGGGTTCAATTTAAAATTGCAAGTATACCTTCGAATTCGAATAGAAAATCGTATCATTTTTAATTTTGCCATAGACTATAATATGTTAACCGTAAACGGGTATCTGTGTACCTTCCGTGGGTACAATACCTGGTTTACTGAGGAAATTTGATCTAATTAATAATGAAACGTTACGTATAGTGTTGAAACATGTTTAATTAAATTCATAGGAGCTTTGCGCTTGAAAGACGGTGATTATCGCTCTGACGCCGGCATGGAAACAACGTGAAATCATGTTTGTTTACTGAATTTCAACTGAACAATCTGCACGTATATTTAAACTAGCTCACCCATCTGGTATAAAACAGTTGTCGATTAGTCTATAGTCTTTCCACTTCGATAAAGCGGCACGACACGAGAACCCTCTCATCGTGGCCGCCGGTAACTACATTCCCGATCCTGCGGACAGAATGGAAAGCAGTCGACGTCGCCCAAAACACGTCATCTCGGATCCTCCCGATCCACTAACGGTGCTTCTAGGTACTTCAAGCACCGGTCACCGTTCTCGTCGAACCCGTCGCTTGCGACGAAGGGCTCGACGAGTAAATTAACTCCCAGACACAGCCCACTGAGTTTCTCGCCGGATCTTCTCAGTGGGTCGCGTTTCCGATCCGGTGGTAGATTCTGCGAAGCACGGCTCTTGCTAGGGTTCGTGTTAGCAACGTCATCAGGTTTGAGCCCCGTGAGCTCACCTACAAAAGTTAGGGTTACGCTGACATAGCCTCTCAAGGCTCTCAGCTTAGGTAGGAAAAAAAAAAAAAAAAAAAAAAAACTATAGTCTTAGTTGTGTTTTAACCCTTTGTTAGGATGCACGCGAGGCTAGTATGAACCTACCCACAACTGCGGCGGATTATGGAAGCATCCTTTAAACTAATTATTTAGATTTCTGTTTGCAGAATAAGAATTTTGAACGCAAAAATTCTTCGGAAACCCGAATGCGTGTAATTTGAAGAAAACGATAATCGTCCGGAGCGTCCTTCCGACACTTCGGCAAAATAAGTAAACGTTTTCAATTCTGCAAACAGTTAAGCGTTATTTAGATTCTGTACTTCATTTACAAAGAACAGTTACTTAGGTTACAGTTTCAATACTTTACAGAAGTATTAATCTGTTGTTAATTTTTTGTCGATAAAGTTAATGGGCTGTTGCTTCGCGAATGCATCTACTAGCAGATCGCAATCACGACCCGTTAAGAAGATCCAGCGAGAAACTCAACGGGTTAAAATATAAGTCGCAGTTTTCGGCGAGTTCGACAAGTACCCATAGAGGGAGAAGAACCCGTGCTTTGATTGTTACTACCAGCAGAATCCAACAGCACTGAGAGTGGATCCGAACGATCCGCATAACGACTAGGACAGTGGTTGGCTACTGCGTGAGCTGGGTCAGGGGTATAGTTAACGTGGTGTTGCGAGTCTGGTTGTAGTGTTAGCCGTGGGAACCCCACTATTTTGACCGGGTTCTGACCTCGAACGGAGATCGGATATCGGGTGTAAGAGTGCAGGGGAGGCGTTTAGTGCGGTCTGCTCCCAACATCTGCAGATCGTCAAGTCCCACATACTCCGCTCGCCCCTAGGCGCGGGGACTTCGTAGGAGGTTCGCTCCCCCACGAAAAAGAAGGGTACAGTGACGGTGCCCTCGATAAGTGAGTTATCGTGTCTCATTACCGATTGAAATTAGCTCGCAGATTTCGAATTTCTATAGCCGTATATGGATAAAACTTCTGAACCACACGGTGTAAATTGGGTCCAACATAATATACTGAATTTGAGAAGTTGAGGATATAAATATCCGATCTTACGTAATCTACTTAATCTACCACGTCGAGTTTTAAACAATATTCATGGATCTAAAGACGTTTGTTTTGTAACTAAAAAGAATAACAAATCTTGCAAAGGCGTATGAAGAATGTGAACCTTCTTTAGTGCTATTTACTGTGTCAAGGGTAAAAGTGTCTTAGAGCTAAGGTTTATTTTCTCAGCGAATGCGCCGGCAAAGGTAAGCGCTTTGTTTTCTTCAGAGCACCCTCTTACACTCGATTAGTCTTTTTCGTTTATTCACCGACACGCCTTCGACCCTAAGCTTAATTACTTAAGGAATTTAAACTTAGCTACACTTAGCTTCAAATTATGTCAATTCAATTCCCATCGGCTTCCTTTTTCCTATTCTTACTGCCATTACCGAATAAGATGGTCAGTACGATGTCGACTCATAGTTTTGAATGTACAGATTTTGTATGTCTCAGAACAGTACAGTACAACGGCTGCCCTACCCTTCAAACCGAAACGCATTACTGCTTCACGGCAGAAATGGGCAGGGCGGTGTAACCTTCCGCTGCGAACTCACAAGACGTTCTACCACCAGTAATTACGCAAATTATAATTTTGCGGGTTTGATTTTTATCACGCGATGTTATTCCTTTACCGTGGAAGTTAATCGTGAACACTTTCATTAGAAAAATTGGTACTTGCCTGCGGGATTCGAACAGCGTTGCATCGCTAGATACGAATGCACCAGACCAGGATAAGATTCATTTAGGCCACGACGACTTTAGCAAAACAAAATTCTTTAGCAAAAAAAATTTTTTTTTCGCAAAACGCCTGTAGAGCAGTTTATATGCCATCTTTTCGGGTTTCCCTGTCTGATCCCCCGCCGGCTACCTGAGGGGATCAAAACACTAAGTGCGCCAGATCTATCAGAGATCTATCGCAGTATACATAGTGTTGCTCTAAAATACATAGATATAAATTTTAATATAATAGATATAAATATATAGATATAAATACATAGATATTTTTACTGGCGGTAGGACCTCTTGTGAGTTCGCACAAGTAGGTACCACCGCCCCACCTATTTCTGCCGTAAGCAGTAATGCGTTTCGGTTTCAAGGGTGGGGCAGCCGTTGTGACTATACTGAGACCTTAAAACTTATATCTCAAGGTGTGTGGCGCATTTACGTTGTAGATGTCTATGGGTTACAGTAACCACTTAACATCAGGTGTGCTGTGAGCTCGTCCACACACATAAGCAATAAATATATATATATATATATAACGGCCGTCTGGTGTAGTGGTAAGTGACATGGTCACTACACAAGGGGGTCGCGGGTTCGAATCCCGCCAAGGGAGGATATTTGTATGATAAATATAAATGTATTTTCCAGGGTTATGGATGTATATTAAATATATGTATGTGTATAATAAAAATCTTACATTTATTTCCGTTATCTGGTACCTGTAACACAAGTTCTTTACGAACTTATCACGGGACCAGTTAAAGTGGCGTGATTGTTTAAAAAAAAAATATGTACATAAATAAAAAAATATGTATATGTATATTATCGAAGTTTACATAACCTAGGGGAAGAGATGAGGTGACGCTATTCTAGCACACCGCATAACCTTTATCAATTTAAATCCAGATTTTCTTTTATATTTCTATAATTTGAATTCAGAACGAAAACGTATATTAAAACAATAATTTGAAAAGACTTTATTCTTTCTTATTAAAAAAAACTGAAATCAAATTTCGTAACCTATTTTCGAAAATCAGATTATCTCGAACTGAAGAAAAGGTCTAACGTTTTGTCAATAATCGTTTACATCGTTACCGGCTCGGTTTTATATTCATGGCGGAGATCTTGAATAAAATTTCCTAAATTTTTACCGATGACGATCGCTTCGATTCATTGATAATCCACAGAGCATCTGTTATAAAAAAAAAATCCCTTTTTCGAGAAAAATTAAGATCAGTTTTGTATTAATTCGGCGATTAAAGTGGAAGTTAGATTCTATTACGAAAACTATAGATTTTATTCAAAATCGTCTGCGACTTTGATTTTAAACGTACAGAATTGTGTTATTTATGTACCAAATATTTAAGACCAACAATCAAATAACGGTCGTCTGGTGTAGTGGTAAGTGACATAGTCACTACACAAAGGGGTCGCGGGTTCGAATCCCGCCAAGGGAAGATATTTGTATGATAAATATAAAATGTCTTTTTCAGGGTTATGGATGTATATTATATATATGTATGTGTATAATAAAAATCTTACATTTATTTCCGTTATCTGATACCTGTAACACAAGTTCTTTACGAACTTAGCACGGGACCAGTTAACGTGGAGTAATTGTTAGTAAATATTTATAAATTATAAAAAAAATCCCTTTAATCAACTTTGAAGCTTACTGTAAACGCATTAGACAAAAAACGGTTTCTATACGTTATATTCTTATTCCGAACCTTGGTTTTCTCAATCTTTCTCTACGGGGCAGAGTCCTGGACAATTAAGGCATCCGAGCGCAAGAAAATAAATGCATTTGAAATGTGGTGCTGGAGACGAATGCTCCGAATTCCGTGGACGGCCAGGAGGACAAATAAATCTATCCTGGATCAGCTTCGCATCCGAGTCAGGCTCTCAACAATCTGTTACCAGAGGATCCTCAGCTACTTCGGTCATATTGCCCGCCGACAGTCAGATAACTTGGACAAAGTGATTGTGACGGGCAAAGTAGAAGGAAAGAGACCCCGCGGCCGATTACCTAGCCGTTGGTGTGATCAAGTAACCGCTCTAACTGGGTTGCCAGTCGCAACCGCCATTCGAGCAGCTGAGGACCGGACGAGGTGGAAACAGCTCACGAGACAGGCAACGGTCAAGTTTCAGGGACACGACCTTCAGCAATGAAGAAAGCGACGAAGAAGAAGAATTCTTATAATATATAGGTATTACCCTTTATTAATTACAACATCTAAGCCAAAGCCAAAAAATAAAATAAATTACCACAAACAAACTGAAAATAATCCGCACATGATTTCATAAAAGAACAAAAAAGTATTAGCATGTTTTAATATAAATAAATAGAAAAGTAATTCTTATTCCTATTTTACTTTTTATTTTAATCCTGTGCTAAAGTTATGCTCAGTGATGTGTACCACGTGTTGTCTGCGGCGGCCAGACTTAGAGCTCTTTTTACTCCCCTTTCTATCCTCTCGCACGAGGGTGAAGCGACTTTTTCATTTTATTGTCCGTTAATTGCTCTGATTGGTGGGACGCAACGAAATAAAACGTTTGAAGGGAGCTCTAGGCTCAAGTGTGATAGTCACTAATTTGGTCTCGATTGTGAAATTGAATGTTCCGAGAGCGCAGTAATTTTCGGATGTCGACTCGACTCGTACTATGTTTTTGACGTGATTGATGAAACAAGCACTAAACACAAAACGATTAATTTGAATAATCTTATACCGGTGGTAGGACCTCTTGTGAGTCCGCGCGGATAGGTACCACCGCCCTGCTTATTTCTGCCGTGAAGCAGTAATGCGTTTCGGTTTGAAGGGTGGGGCAGCCGTTGTCACTATACTGAGACTTTAGAACTTGTATCTCACAAGGTGGGTGGCGCGTCTACGTTGTAGATGTCTATGGGCTCCAGAAACCACTTAACATCAGGTGGGCTGTGAGCTCGTCCACCCATCTAAGCAATAAAAAAAAAAAAAAAAAAAAAAAAAATACCTACCTTTAAACGAGCAATTCTTGTATATTAATATATATATAATCTGAATCTCGGAAACGGCTTCAACGATTTTCATAAAATTTAGTATACAGGAGATTTCCGGGGGCGATAAATCGATCTAGCTATGATTTATTTTCAGAAAATGTTGTTTTATTCGTGTTTTCAATAATCAACTCTTCCCGACATCTATTGCCGAATAATAATACTATTTTTCTTAATTGAAGGCAACTAACCGCTTTAAAGACACAACAAGATGGCGTTATCAAAAAAAAAAAACGAGCAAAGCTCGGTCATCATCTACATAGTTTCCATTATGAATACAAGCTGGTATATTTTAGTGATGTACGTAATTGCTGTGCCTATTATTAGATCATCGAACTTAGTATTTACTTAGTACAGAACATCGATTGTATAAACAGAGTAACGTTACTAACAAAAGGTTCGGATGGAATTAATTTGTCTCTTAAATCATCCGTAAAGAGATTACAAAACATTGAAATTGTACGAATCGGGTTTGGACGATCCGTTTAATTCGACTTTTACTTCAATTTATCAACGGCATCCATTAATCAAGTTACCGCAGAGATTGCATCGGTCGAACTAATTAATTGTACTGCGTTAATAGCGGAGCTTCGCGCTCAGACAGAATTTCGAATTCTACTCTATAGAGCTGTTGTATGCGGTTTTGAAATTGTCACATGTAGCTCACGAATGCTCACTTACAGTGGCTTGTATTTATACAGTTCCACCGTAAAAAGCACCGAAGAAATTAGACGATGCGTATTAGAAAATAAACGATCTTTATTTTATAATATGTATAAATAGTTTTGAAATTATAATAACATATATATATCGTATATTTATATAGGAGTTGTACAATAATTTACAAGAAATATATAATGTAAATGTAATTAAATTATATTGAATTTTCATTACACCATCAAAAATTATTTTATTATGAATATAACAAAATTCCTGACTTATGCGTCAAGATAAAAATAGTTCTAAGACTTGTAACTAGATAGAAATTTCAAGCTCATCTTGTTAGTTTCCTGCAAGGCTAATGGCTTCCGTAAGTGCTGGAGGTAACTTTGTTTCGTACCAATATTACACAATGCTTCTTCTGAATATCATTTTGCGCTGCCTTGCTCTTATCTAATTCGTTTTGAAGCTTTGTACGGTCAACTGTGGAATTGCATGAATACCTTTAGTTCTTATAATCCTATGAATACTTCTATCAACATTTAAACTCGGTTTAAACTACGATTTAATCTGGGTTTCACTATTTTAATTTTATTATTTCCGAGGTCCTGAATACTTAACAAATTTCGTGGTTAAGTAGGAACTGTACGTAAAAGTACAATAGTTTTAATTATTTTTTGCGACCCGCTAAAACCGAGATAAATACTTCAACTTAAGTTGAAAAAAAGTTTAGATAATATTTAGGCGTTCCATGGGCATGCTTTGAGGAATCGTTTGAGACTATCTCGTCATCACCGCACCGTCCGCCACTGGAGTAAAGTTCATCCCTACTCTCTAAAATCACTGTGTTCATCTACAGTACTTTTCCAGATATATTTTTGCTGCACATTCAGCTTTGAACTTCCCTCTGCGGTGTTTCTTGAGTACTGGGACATGTCCTTTTTTAAAACGAGGTTTTCATCATCATCATCATGGTTCCAAGCCGGTTCGGCAACGGCAACCAAAATTTTATGTTCAATAATTTAAAAGCTAATGTCCGTGCCTCTCATGCGCTCTAATGTGGCTATGGTAGCCTATCTTGTTCTTAAACGTGCGCAAACAGAAGCGATACGTAAGAACACCAGCCACGAAGTTGTAAAAAATGGTGGAAGGCGGTCTATTTTTCACGGTACTTAATATATCTACGATGGCAATAAAATGGCTTATTATACGCCTTTTCACTCATAATTTAAAAAATGAACGCAAAATTGAGTCGCTTTAGCGTATTTAAAGGCTTCCGCATTGTGTAGGTAACTGCTACTCGATGCGTACCTACACAATAAATCTTTTTTATTTTATTTTTTATTTTTATGAATGAGGGATTACTGGTGGCCCGGTCGTCTCTCCAGTTTCATCAGAATAGGGCACAATAAATCATACAAAATTTAATAAAAAGAATTCGGTCGCCGGTATAAAAACAACGAAAAGTATCTTATGCCGTTAATTCTACAAAAGTCAGCAGTCGAGTTTAACATTGAATATGTAAATCACTATAATCTCGCAGCTTTCACCCCTGTGAAGTGGGAACAGCATTGAGACTCTTTCCAGGCCAAAATGCAATAAATATCATTATACTTTTATCTCTTTTTAGTTATAGTTGGTGTTGGCAACACTACCAACAGAAGAGTAGTTTTTTATGTGCATGAGGCTAGCAACATATCTTGTTGTAACGACAGAAGGCGGATTAAAAAGCAAGCATAAAACCTCAGGACGACAACTAAAGGCTAGCCGTCTAGTTGGCACATAGTCATCATCCTCGTGATGTTCTGTCAAGACTAGAAAAACGTATTAGCGATTTGTAATAACTTCATCACCATTCATAATTTGAACATATTTATATATTTAATTATTACTGGTGGTAGGACCTCTTGTGAGTCCGCACGGGTAGGTACCACCGACCCGCCTATTTCTGCCGTGAAGCAGTAATGCGTTTCGGTTTGAAGGGTGGGGCAGCCGTTGTAACTATACTGAGACCTTAGAACTTATATCTCAAGGTGGGTGGCGCATTTACGTTGTAGATGTCTATGGGCTCCAGTAACCACTTAATATCAGGTGGGCTGTGAGCTCGTCCACGCATCTAAGCAATAAAAAAAAAAAGAACAGATTTATGTCAGATATTTCTTATTAAATTTTTAAGATCCAAGCCAAGTTTAGAAAATTACCCTATAATTTATAATAAGCATAGTTGCTATAATTTGTTTGTACGAGTATTAATAGTACGAGTTTTGAAGTCGCCGTGGCCTAAAGGATAAGACGTCCGGTGCATTCGTGTTGAGCGATGCACCGGTGTTCGAATACCAGGCGGGTACCAATTTTTCTAATGAAATACGTACTCAAAAAATGTTCGCGATTGACTTCCACGGTGAAGGAATAACATCGTGTAATAAAAGTGAAACCCGCAAAATTATAATTTGCGTAATTACTGGTGGTAGGACCTCTTGTGAGTCCGCGCGGGTAGGTACCACCGCTCTGCCTATTTCTGCCGTGAAGCAGTAATGCGTTTCGGTTTGAAGGGTGGGGCAGCCGTTGTCACTATACTTGAGACCTTAGAACTTATATCTCAAGGTGGGTGGCGCATTTACGTCCTAAATGTCTATGGGCTCCAGTAACCACTTAACACCAGGTGGGCTGTGAGCTCGTCCAACCAACTAGCAATAAAAAAAAAAGTCTATAAATAGTTTGGCGCGCATAAGTATCTTGGTTCACTGTAACTAATGAACCAAGCACATTGCCTGTAACAAAATCACTCAGTATGTATACGTGCCTTAGGTATTTTTCATTTGTGCATCTTAAAGAAAATAATATTAATTCAATTGTCATAGTAACTGTTTTCTGCGGATGTCGCGAAAACTGTTAAGTATTGGAGACGTCGGACAGATGTTGTCCTGTATTAAATACGAATATTGAATTCGAACTATTAAACATAAAAAATATTTAGTTAAGTATTCTCAAATTTTCTAATATTCGCGCAATTTTCTTAATTTTTTCTTTCACAAGAACCTTCTCCTGACAATAACAGACACAAATAAAAAGAAATAGTGAAATCGGTCCAGCCTTTCACGCGTGATACCGTGATCAAGGGAGATAGGGATTAATTTTTATATAATAAAATAATAAAATTAAAATAGTGGACTCGATATTAAAGTAGTTTTAATTATGAATATCAATTGTTTTAATTTTCAATCACGCTAATAATTTACTTGATGGATATCTTCACAATATAGTTAACAACAATGAGTTCGACATTTTTACAGTATTCTTCAAATTTGTTCGGTTTATTGGAATCGAATGTCAACGCCGACGTACCTGTAATTAATTAATAAGACGTACCGTTGATAATGAAACAGCAAAACGTTCACTTAATATTTGTTTTATGAGTGTATAGTTGCCGACGGGGGCACTGGTTTTACGTTCGGAATGCAAAGAGCCGGCCGACCATTCGCAGACGCCCGGCGGCCTTCGTTTTGCATGATATTAAACCGGGAAATAAAAAAAAAAGTTGGCATAAAGGAAAACTCGACCCGGGAATTATCATGAAAAGCGAGAGGCGCCTAGGTTACCTTTGGGTCAAGCAGTGCTCGTTTTATTGCCTGATCCTGATGCCGTATTCATTTTCCTTTGTTGCCCTTTATGAAAATTCTAGAGTACTGTCTCCTTACGGATAGATTTTCAATCTCAACTTTATTCAGTTTTATTTAAGAAGTTTTGCCCTCTAAAATATACACCTATATATAAGAAGAGTCATACTGATGCGATAAACTATTCAATTTTATGAGAAAATACGAAAAAAAGATAAGTATTTTCATAGGTTTTTTAAAGGTGTTAGCTTTCGAGTACAAAACTTTCAGCATTATTACTTTTAGCTTACGTATAGCTTTTCTTAGTATTCTATTAAGATCGCGTCCTCTTTGAAGACTTGGTCAGCCGTTATGCTGTTGAGACTTCGATCTTATACTTAGGGTGGGTGGTGATATTGAGATCGTCATGTCTGTGGGCTCTAAACCCTTTTTTTTATTTTATTTTTATTGCTTAGATGGATGGACGAGCTCACAGCCCACCTGGTGTTAAGTGGTTACTGGAGCCCATAGACATCTACAACGTAAATGCGCCACCCACCTCGAGATATAATTTCTAAGGTCTCAGTATAGTTACAACATAATAATAATAATAATAAATAATAAATAAATATTTACTAACAATCACGCCACGTTAACTGGTCCCGTGATAAGTTCGTAAAGAACTTGTGTTACAGGTACCAGATAACGGATATAAATGTAAGATTTTTATTATACACATACATATATTTAATATACATCCATAACCCTGGAAAAGACATTTATATTTATCATACAAATATCTTCCCTTGGCGGGATTCGAACCCGCGACCGCCTTGTGTAGTGACCATGTCACTTACCACTACACCAGACGGCCGTTGACGTCCGTCTGGTGTAGTGCCACGGCTACCTCACCCTTCGAACCGAAACGCATTACTACTTCACGGCGGAAATAGGCAGGGTGGTGATACCTACTCGCGCGGACTCCCAAGAGGTCCTACCGCCAGTGATCAAAAATCGGTTAGGCCACTTTTATATGTCTCTCAACTTTAAACGTAAATTAGCACAGAAAGTACCCGAAGAGTTTATTAGAGGTCATTAGACATGCAAAATACAAAGGAAAGCAAATAAATCTACCCGTCCGTGTCGTAGAATTAATCAGGGATTTTTTTGGCGACGAGGCGTTCTTTTGCCTTCCTACTAATGTTTTACAATGAATATGTTCAGAAATGTGTATGCCACAAATTTTGGGTTGCACGAATTAAGCTTAAATCCCCTACAAAGAAAGTGAAAATAATTACCCTCATCGTTTTTTTTTTTTGTTAAAGTAAAAGAATAGATAAATTGCCTTTAATTTTTTTTAATTTGTTCTGTACATGCTACACTGGTGGTAGGACCTCTTTGTGAGTCCGCACGGGTAGGTACCACCGCCCTGCCTATTTCTGCCGTGAAGCAGTAATGCGTTTCGGTTTGAAGGGTGGGGTAGCCGTTGTAACTATACTGAGACCTTAGAACTTATATCTCAAGGTGGGTGGCGCATTTACGTTGTAGATGTCTATGGGCTCCAGTAACCACTTAACACCAGGTGGGCTGTGAGCTCGTCCACCCAACTAAGCAATAAAAAAAAATAAAAAAAAAATTAAGATGCGAGGGCACACACAGCCCATGTATGTAGGTGAATGGTTACCGGAGTCAGGCCCCACACCGTAAATGCCGGGCCGCCTTGACACCCAAGATCTAAGTCTCAAATGAGGTTTGTTGGGAGTACTCAACGGTAGGCAGCGGCTTAACTGGCCCCTGGCATTGCTGATGTCCCTGAGCGACGGTAACCACTCACTATCAGGTTGGTCGTGTGCTTGTCTGCCTACAATAGTAATCAAAAAATCTTAATTGCATAAATAAAAGCTGTGCATACTGACACTCATGACCGTTTCGCGGGAGAAATAGACAGGACTGTACCTAGTCAGGTCATAAATTCTGTCACATGTTTAATGTAAAATAATTGAAACAAGTTTATTCATTATGTAACCATTCATATACCAAAATGAACTTAACAAAACATAGATTCTTATGACACTAAAGTTTATTCAAAATGACCTCCGTGATTTTGAATAGAGGCCTTCAATCTGCGCGGCCAGTCGTCTATCGCAGCACGAACGAGGTCCATGTCAATATCAGCAGCTGCCTTAATCAAGGATGTCTTGAGTGACTCCAAATTGGGATGAGGCTTTGAGCACGCCTTTTCCTCCAAGTGTTGCCATATCTTGTAATCTAACGGATTCAAATCTGGACTGGAGGAGGGCCAGTCTTCGTGCCGGATGAAGTCGATTTCACGCGCCGCCAGCCAGTCTTGTGTGCTCTTCGCTCTATGAACTGGCGCCGTATCTTGTTGGAATACCCAGTGCCTGTTATTGAACATGGTATGAGAAACAGGTTCCACAAGGTTCGTCAGGACTGTATTTTGATACACAACTGCATTCGTTTTTACACCTTTCTCACAAAAATGTACCTCTGATATGCCCCAATAAGAAACTCCCAACCATACCATGAGCGAGGATGGAAAATGACCTCGTTGGACACGCGGAATACGGTTGCTCGCTTCTTCACTACTGTGTGCGTACACCTTATCATTTTGTTTGTTGTAGCTCTCTTCTACAGTAAAATTTTTTTCATCCGAAAAAATAATTTCCCGATATTTTTTTCCCGCGTACCACCGCTTCAACAAAGCGCGGCATCTCTTCAGTCTCATGTCCATTAGACGAGCATTCAAACGATGTCCTGTTTTTCTTCGATATGCCCGAAGCCCTAAGTCTTCATTTAACACCCTTTTCACCGTGGTTCTGCTTAACCCCATCTGAAGGGCCAACAGTTTCTGCTTACGTTTGGGATTTCTTTGAATTCGCGCCTTCACAGATTTTATCACTGCTGGAGTCTTAACAGACCGAGGGCGACCACTTCTTGACCTGTCATCTACACTAGAGTCTTCATTGTATCTATATTCATCTTATCTATATTCGTCTTCATTGTATATATATATATTTGATGGTACGATAAACGAATCTTTTGGTTATATTAAAATTTTTCAGTATGTTAAAAATTTGAATTGGCGCGTAACCGCAACGATGCAACGCAATAACTGCAACACGGTCTTCTTTAAGCGTCCACTCCATATTTAAAAATGAGTAAAATTCTAAAAGTATATATTTTTATTTTCATGAACAATTCGAAATTCGAATTCAATAAACTTTTTTGTGGCCAGCATTCTAAAAGAAAAGTTTTTACTGTGTGACAATACTTATGACCTGACTAGTTAGTAGGTAGTACCTGTAGGTACCTATAATTACTCGTCACTAGTAATTACGTTAATCTTTAGATTCAATTGGTTGTGTTTTTTCTCCAATTTCTCTGATTTTTTTAAAAACATCCACATCTTACACCAATATACCTAACTATAAGAAGTCATATCCATAATGCGATTGCTATTAGGTATGATTAATTATTCAACCCAACGGACAAGTTGCAATAACAACAAATCTAATTTTGGCATATAGGTAACTTGGTAATATAATCAATCAAATGAAATCACGGGGTAAGTGTACCCAAGTGTCTAGTACAATTCATGAGCGCTCTACACCCTTCCCTGTAATTTGGAGATGATAATCTGGTCGCAGATACGACTCCCCTGATTTAGTACAGTTGCCTCTCCACTTAACGAGGGAAACTTTTTGCGAGTCCAAGTGCCGACGAATAAATTAGTCGAATCGTTACGTCTAACTCAGATACGTTCTGTTATTAATCGCTAGACTGTGTGGTACATATTAAATGTGTTACTGCGCGTTTGGATAAATGAAGTATTTTTTTTTCTTTTCTCTTATAAGCTATGAATAATTCTATCAATGTTGTCTTGTATGCTGGCATTTCAGATGAAAACTTAGAATACAATGTACTGTTTCCTTTTTTCACAAATCTATATCTATACTAATATATAAATCTACAGTGGTTTCTGCGGATGTTCCGTTATAACTACTGAACCATGCATCCGATTGACTTGAAACTTGGTATACTCTTGCTTGAGTTGAGCTCCCTTAGGGTCCGTGAGTGCCGATTGCGGAGGCGCCCGATGATTGGCAGTGTACTGTTTGAAGGTGAGGCGGTGTGTATCCAGAGACCAGTTTCGGGATCTCCAGATTCCTTGGAATGAAATCCCGTTCTACAATCACGACGGGTACCGGCGAAGGTGGACTTTCGGTGCGCATTCTGTGTGGTGGGACTCAATGGGATTTAGTCGGTTGTCGTTCTGTGGGGCTGTTCTTGCGTGATTTACGTTGCGTGCCGCCATTCGTGCCCTTTTCAAGGCGTCGTCTTCGAGGAGGAAGACAGTCCTGTCTCCCTCCCTCTGAAGCGCCGGAGTCCGATATATGTAATCTGACCTCTTACCCCCTCGACATAAATGGATTCCCCAGCGTATAAAAAAGGCTGGTAATGTCGTTTTAGTCTATTTACAACACAACCTACCACCTAGTCTTATAATAAAATCTGTTTTTTTTATAATAACCGAAACTCAATATCTCCGTTATTTGTAAAAATGTTCAATAATAACTCATATTTAGCAGATGTTATGGATCTTTATACATATTAGGAGTTGCTTTTTTTCACATTAAATACAATTTAGATATTGTAGTCTTTGGGCTCTATTAACTGCTCAACTTCAAATTTACGCTAATAGACATTAGTATAAAACAAATCAAGGTGCCTAAGAAGCGAACTACTGAGAAACGTCGAAACTCAAACTAATTCAAGGATTGAGTGCTTGTTAACTTAGTAATTTGATTTCACTGACACATTAATCGCTCAACTATCAAAAGCTTGTCCAGGTCAGTAACTCCGTTAGTGTCGGGAGCTCGGGAATTGAAGATGTTCGATCCGGAACTGAAATCGAGGGTAAAACGCCACTTAAGGAGGTCAACTAGATTCGTGCAAGGATTTGTGGCTGATGCACATGAAACTAGAAATTTTATTTAATAAAGCTTTAATATATATTCTTTTTTTCTTAAAATTAAAATGAGACAAGCATGTGGCCTGCCTGATGGTAAGTAATGACCGTGGCTAAGCCGATGCTCACTAACCAAGCCCCGGCTTTAATTTAGTTTTCAATAATTGAAAAGAAGCCACTGAAAACGTTCGTGTTTTATTTTAATACACACAAAAACAAAATAGTATTCCCGAGGGATATGTTTTTTGTTCTAGATATACGCAACCGAAGCCGCTCGCGTGTGACGTCGTTTTTTTTTTGTTCAGTAGGAAATCACCGGACTTCCGCTCTCCACTGGGTATGTCGAAGTCGAACCGACTAAAACCTCCTGTCGCTCAACAATCAACGTCCAAGCCTCACATGAGACAGAAATCATGAAAAGGCAAAATGGGGGAAAGTGAAGCATTTAGTGCGGAGCACATCTCTCCCATCACCCACCCCATCGGGACGCCGGACCGGCGGTCGTTGGCGCCACGACCACTAGCTCTCTCGGTCGGCAGGCTAACCGAAGCCCGCCTAGATGGCGCCGCGCCGGCTAGAGTGAGCTATCCCACGGAATACCCTTGCTCTTGCTCCTGCGGAATGCTCTTACGTAAAACGCGCGCAGAGCAGCTTGCACGTCGTCTTCTTAGGCCCCCCTCGCCGGTCCCCAGCCCGACATGTGAGGGGGACCCGAAACACTTAGAGGGCCAGGGCTTCGGCGATCTACGCCTCCCTGGCCCCCACTCGACCACGGCGGACTTGTGCGTCTCTCACGCGTTCCGCCGCCTACCTCTGCGAGATGGAGCACTCGCAGAAGTCGAAGGCCTCGAAAGTGTGACGTTAATATGTTTTTTTTTTAAATAAATAACTAAGATAGCCGCCTCTTTGGTTTAACGAATAGTTGGTCTACTGCACCACGGAATCAGATATTTGTTTATCGAAGCATATTTATGCATATCGAAGCGTATTTCTAGAATTTATTATACTTGAGAAGATTCTATCCTGAGACGGTTGAAGTTAATCAAGGGTTGCTCAATTTTATTTCTATTTAGGTAGAAATAAAATTGAGTAACCCTTAAATGTGTTATTGAAAAATTAGATCGATGTGTAAACGTTGCTTAACTCGAGTGAGTCAGGGGCAAAGCGGCCAATGCGCACAACAATCACTTGACCGTATTCGCGGGTGCATCCAAGCTTACAACAACCACTTAAAATTTTGCTTTTCAATTTTCGAATTTGTCAATCGTTTTTTTTTTTTGTTTATGTTATTTTGTAGAGGTCAGCACATTAGATTCGTTGCGTATTTCACTAATTATTTTACTTTCGTTTTTAATTCTACTTAAACCGGAAAAACATAAAATGAATTGACAAGTTGTATTCTGTAATAGTTAGGGATTTTTGGTAATCAATAAAGAGATAGAAATATCGTAAAATAGCCTCTATTGAGGACGTAAATTGCGAATGAAATTACACATTACACAAAAGTTTACGGGATTTATGTTTAAATTACGTTTTTTTTTTGCTTAGATTTCACATTTGATCAAATTAATTAATTATTAATTACCAATATGATAATATTCGTTTGATTTTGTTTGATTAGGTTAAGCGTTCCCGCTTCTCCTAAACTTGGGCAAACAAAAGTTTTTCTTGTTCTATTAATTGAATTCTGAATTTATCCAGAAGTACAGAGATTATAATACGTTAAGTCAAATCGACTTACAGACTTACACCCGCTGCGAATTACAAGTTAAACAAATACAGTTATGTTTGGAAAATGATTGTTTGCTCATTAAACATAGCTTGAGCATTTCTGTAACAAATATCTTGACTGTGACTTATTTTCACATTCATTTTGATTGTCTTATCTATTTAAGTTTTTAATTAGCTTTTCCGACAGTAATCAAACGAAAACTGTTTTTTTTTATACAGCCGAATTTATTAAAATGTATGCTAGCTCCAAGTTTCGTGAGCTGTGTGTAATGTATTCTCGAAAACCGTCTCTAGAAAAATTCTTGTTGGAAAGTCTATTTCAATCGAATGTAATCATTAATTCAAGTCTCAAGCTGGGCTGAGACTTGGCACCGGCGAGTCTCTGCCAATACAATTTGTTAGTCGTGTCAGGTGTTAAAAACTCCGCTGAGGCGAAACGAACTAGACAGTAAATCTGGCTAAATTCAATCTGAAAAGTTAGCTTCGCCGGCATTGGGGAACTTTTGCGTCTCGCTTGGACCTAACGCTTAATTAACGTTACTCGCAAACGTAGTGTAGTTGTGAATTGTAACAAACTTTATATTTATTGGTCTGTTTCGCGAGCTGCTCCTAATTTCGTTTCTATTAGCAGGCGTTATGAAAGTTTTAATATTTTGTTGATTTTACAGTCATTTACAATTACCATTGTCGGAAAATATTTGCCAATTTAACCGATTTCTGTGATTTCTTATGAGATCCAGATGTCTACTATTATATGAGTCGACTATTATCAAAGCCGGCAATGTGACTTTTGGACAATTATTGGTAAATCAGAAAAACGAATTATTGACTTTGTATTCCATTGGCAGTCACAAAACTCTTCTGAACGACATCTTAGATAAATAGCAGGTTAAGTATTAACCTTTATTTAATGCAGGTTTTGAACCGTATTCTTTGAAGGAGACGATTATATTCAAATCAATCTGTATTGACATATCAATAACATTTTTTTGTCCAAATGCACAGATTGCCACCTTTGATAATAGACGACTCATATGTACTACGTTAAGTACGTTATAGTTTAGTTTCATTAACATTCAAATATACATACAATTAATTTTGTGCAATTTTTGATGTTTAAATAGCTTAGTTTTTGACGTCAGGAACAAAAATCATATAATCGTAGTGTTAATCATTCTATGTAAAAAAAAAAATTCTTTTCACAATAAAAGGACTGCGTGATATTAAAATAGCGCCTGAAGAAAAAACCTTAGCAATACTTTAC
This sequence comes from Bombyx mandarina, assembly GCF_030267445.1. Classification (NCBI taxonomy): domain Eukaryota; kingdom Metazoa; phylum Arthropoda; class Insecta; order Lepidoptera; family Bombycidae; genus Bombyx; species Bombyx mandarina. The sequence goes on from NC_143223.1 coordinate 8,133,987, forward strand.
ACAGACTAGAATTTATCGGCCGCTTTGCACAAATATTCATATTATGTCACATTAATAGTCCAATTTTTATTTGAATTATAATTGAATTATATTTAAATTACATTATGTATAAATAGACAAATTTACAACAGTTAAATAGCAGTATCTTGTTTGTTTTTCAGACGATTTTCTTTTTTTTTACCCCATTCCCGAAGTTGGGCTGTAACGTTTTTCTTCAGCGCATGTACTTATGTATGTTCTACTCTGTCAAGAAAGTACCGGGAAAAGATCAACATTCAAAAAGTGTTAGTTATTCGTTCAAATTTATTTCAACATTTTACCACAAAGCTTACTCCTTCAGAAACAATACACTTACGCCAATGAATAATCCAATCATAAAAACATTTTTAAGCGTTTTTTCCGGAATTGAGTTCGTTCTCGCCGCGAATTCACGTTTATGTCTTCTGCCGAATGAAAATGGGTTCCACGAAGTTAGATGTGGTTTTGAGATTTGAAGAAGAATTGAAGAAAATTTGAGTTCCGGAAAAAGGAAGAGTCGGCTGAAGCCATATTTGTTGACTAAGGTGATTGCTCGATGGTATTTGTTGAGTATTCTTTCAAAAAATCGTTCATAATAATGGTCTTGTGCGAAGGCGATTTATCGTGGAGCAAAATCCAAGAATTGTCTTCCAAATCTAGCCTTTTTCGTTTTGCTCTCTCTCTTTAACGTATAACGCTGAAATAATATATTTTGTTTATCGTTTGACCTTTCAGCAATAATCTCGAGTGGACAACACCGCGATAGTCGAAGAAAACAGTCAACATGACTTTGTATTTTGATTGATTTTGGCGTGATTTTTTCGGTTTCACGGTATAGCTGTTGTTGACCGGCAATCGAAACCTATACGTCGTGAGCTCGGAGACGAAGTCTGCTGCAAAGTAAAAATATATTCCAGTTCGGAGGCGGGAATAATTATTCCAATGCAACAAAGATTTCGGTCTTGTCTCAAGATAGGGAGTAACGTTTTTGTAAGGTCTAAGGTCTATGGGCTCTAGTAACAACGTGATACCTTTTTTTTCCCTACCTAAGCTGATAGGCTTGAGAGGCTATTTCAGCATAACCTTAACTAGTAGTTGAGCTCACGGGGCTCAAGCCTAACGACGTTGCTAACACGAACCCTAGCAAGAGCCGTGCTTCGCAGAATCTACCATCGGATCGGAAACGCGACTCACCGCGAGAAACTCAGTGGGATGTGTCTGTGGAGATTTCTATGGGCTCCAGTAACCACTTGACACCAGGAGCTCATCCAACCACCCAAGCCACAAAAAAAACAAAAACAATACCTATGCGTGTAATTATAGTCAGATATGAAGAAATCTATCTAAATGAATACAATAAGTTTAATGTTTGTATTCAATTAGGTAATGCAAAAAAAGCATTACGTGTATTAGATAACGATCTCACGTGCTTTAGTCTTAACATTCGTAAGCTTATAAGTTAGCTTTTAATTCTAGGATTACGAATTGAAATTAATGTTAAGACGCCACCAGTTGTTTTGTTGAAGGACTCCTTGTTCTCTTCGTAAGACATTATTTGTGTTTACAATTACTCAGTGCTCTTTGTTGCCTGATCTCGGAAACGGAAACCCGTTCAAGAAACGGAACCGTCTTTTTTGGTTTATAAATTTGTTTTGTTCTATTTTACGGTACAGGTAATCTGTTGCGGCCTTGTGTTTTTAGTCAGTATAGCCGTTGTTAACTTTACGCTATTACGGACTATTGTCATTTACAATTATATGTGGTTTAGTTGTTAGCGCAATATAATTTATTATGAGCATATAGCAGCAGCATTGTACACGCAACCGTCCTAATGTTAGATGCGTCATAAAATTCATGAAGCTTTGATTTAAAAAAAGAAACTTTCTACCCAGAACCAGAATTATAAGCTTTTAATATTTTTTTATTACTTAGCCTGGTTGAGATATTAGGTCAAAGTAATTTCATTATTGTATTGTGATCGGTCGTTTTCTTAAAAATTTTAAACTGTTTCATACAGGTCAAACGAATATAAACGTGTTTTTTTAAAAGGTAAACGTAGTCACTATTTAACATAAATTGAATTTCCAAACCCGAAAAATTGTAGACTCAAACTTTTAAACGTTCAGTGAAAAAAAATGTGAAAACATTTGATTTTGTACAACTGTAAGAAATTTCTTGAAAATTACTTTAGAACAGGATTGTATACTTTATTGAAACAGTACCCTGTTTTCTGTCACTTAAGTAGGTGACAAAAAAAATAAGAATTTTGTTATTTACAATTAATATTTTAAGCGTGACGAATTATCATTGGCTGTAGAGCGATTAGTGCCTGTCGTTTCTTAAATTTATTTGCATGTTAAGTTGAACAGCTTCAGTGACTGCTTACGCTTCTTAAGAAAAACGATTAATAATCATATTATTTCTATACGCGTATTATTTACAAGAGTTTGTCGTCTGTTCTGTCTTCTGTCCCACAGGCTAATAATAATATATAGTTTATATAAAAACGAGCCCAAGTTAAAGAATATTGACGTGCCATTATGAAGCACTTTTTTTTTTTTTTTTCACTTTTCACAGATTTTTTGTTAGCGAGTGTGTTCGCAAGTTGTCATGGTCATGTCATTGAAATCCATACTAGTGTTGGGTGATTCTCTTAGACTGCAACGTTTATAAAAAAATAGTTTTATCAACGTATAATGGATTTTATATTGCTACTCAATAAAGTATATAAGCCTACAGGAGAAAGTGAAACGGTAGCTAAAATACTTTTGTGCCTTACGTCACAAGCACAATTAGGAAATCAATAAACTTATTGTAATTATATGTAATTTAACATTATAGAAATAAAGTTAGTTTGTTTACGATGTACCTGAATTTCAAAACCGAGCTCTCCATTAAAACCTCTGGTCGCGAAGTCGAAGAAGAAATAAATTTAACTTGCTCAAGTCGTGAATGCGCGGATGTAGCTTTCGAAAATATTTGTTTTGGCCCCAATGGTAATCTGCTTCTAGAATAGACTTTAGAAAATTAGAATCTCTAAGCTTTGTAGCATAGCGTTTTTTGCGTAATTACTGGTGGTAGGACCTCTCGTGAGTCCGCGCGGATAGGTACCACCGCCCTGCTTATTTCTGCCGTGAAGCAGTAATGCGTTTCGGTTTGAAGGGTGGGGCAGCCGTTGTAATTATACTTGAGGCTTTAGAACTTCTCTCAAGGTAGGTGGCGCATTTACGTTGTAGATGTCTATGGGCTACAGTAACCATTTGACACCAGGTGGGCTGTGAGCTCGTCCACCCATCTAAGCAATAAATTTTTTTTGCGTAGATTTATTAAACTCGAAACTAGTTCGAAATTTCAACGTAGACAACCACATCTTTATGCTACCAATACTGTACTTCTATACTGTTAACAGAAAAAATTATAATTCCTTTCAACTATAGAAAACTGTCTGAATACAAACAAATTATACTGGATTCAATAAGTTCAATAACGCTATCAACGACTTCAGGGGTTACTCCGGTAGTCGCGACCTTGTTTGTCTTCATAAATGTTGGAGGATATTGTTTGCATATGTATCGGCGTAGCGTCCGTCGACCCTGATATCCGTTTAATATGATAATCCGTATGCAAACAACCGTCGTATTACCCGGTTCAATTATTTATGCACCCCGTCGTCCTGATGGCTTCACTTGCTCTCCGCGTCTGGGGGTTTTATTTAATAGTTTTTTGGACAATAGAGAGCCGCCAACGGACAATGCTTTCGAAATCTAGGTATTATTGTGCCTCAGCGTCATATTGAGAAATTACCTTTAGCCCGCCTTTGATTTTGCGTTTTCGTGTTCTCATATTCCTTTACCCATGTCATATTAGAGCCTAGTTTGGTTATAAGGGCCTTGATACATGAGAATTAAATCTCAATTTACTAGGTAGTAGATAAATCTAAGATTTATTGTTGCTTACTTGAGACTGGGAAGTTGGGAAGTTTGTGCCCTTAAGTCACCACGCTGGGCATGCGGGTTGGCAACTAGGAAGTTTAACGTCGTACCTAGGATGAGGAAATTTAACGTCGTACCCAGGACAGAATGCAGTCATCGAAGAGGTAAAAGACTTTGTCTACCTCGGTCAGGCTATCCAGCTTGGCCGGGGTAACTTAAATACAGAGATTGAGACTTAAATACAGAGAATACGACTGAGTTGGTCGGCATTTGGGAAATTCCGTGAAATCCTCACCTCGCAAATTCCTCAATGCCTGAAGACAAAAGTCTTTAACCAGTGCATTCTCCCCGCTATGACCTACGGCGCGGAAACCTGGACACTGACGGCAGGGCTGGCCCATAAGTTAAGAGTCGCACAGCGGGCGATGGAGAGAGCTATGCTAGGTATTTCTCTAAGGGACAAAATCCGGAACGAAGAAATTCGACGGAGAACCAAAGTCGACGACATAGCTCTCAAAGCTAGCAGGCTGAAGTGGCAATGAGCCGGTCACATCTGTCGAGCCAGCGATGCCAGGTGGGGGAGGAAAGTCCTCGAATGGAGGCCACGGATGGGGACAAGGAGCGTGGGGCGTCCTCCAACCAGGTGGACTGACGACTTAGTGCGCACGGCGGGGAAGTCGTTGGATGCGGAAGGCGGAGGACCGCATTATGTGGAAGGCATTGGGGAAGGCCTATGTCCAGCAGTGGGCAGATAAAGGCTGATGATGATTATGATGATGATGACTTGAGACTTCATGGAACTTGTATATTTTGGGGGCGTGGGTAGTATTAATTCGGGAGGTAATTATTGAGAAAACACGGTTCCTATTTATGAGTAGCTAGAGGTGGCCGAAGCTGTCTTCTCGTACACCTGATGAACCGTCCGAAGACTGTGATCAGTATAGAATCCTTTGATTTTATGTACAGAGTGCGTACGTGTTCTCAAGAAAAGCATTCCAATGAGTAAATACTAATAATACTGTTACGCCGATAAGAGTAACGCCATCATATCGCCGAATAGTCGAACGAATATAGAAGGATCTAGTACCTACCACCTAGGATGTTCGAGAAGTACAACGCTATCTATTGTCAGATAACGGAAACTACTACTAGAGACGTATGGAATATTCTCAATAATTATAGGGCTGAGGTATCGACTATAAGAGCGTTGTAGGGATGGCACGCAGTTAGTCAGTAATCGGAACTACTCGAAGCGAAACAGCGAACGGATCACTCGAAGCGAAGCGGAACAAGCGAATTGAGAGTTTTAAAGTGTTTGTTGAGTGTTTTAAAGTGTTTGTGAAATGTTTAAGTGTTCTAAGTGTTGAATACATTTTTTAGTTGTACTTTAGTGAAATTTTATTTATCCCAAACCCTCAGCGCGTAACAATACCTCATCCATAAATTCCTTCAAGTACCGCACTTAATAACGTATATAGGAAATGGGAACCTCAGCTTAGATAGACGGTAATCAATTCGGTTGTAATTGAATCTGGTCAGGCGTGGATGCATCATCCGAGATCCAGACGGCGCGGAACGGTGCGAGCGCCTAATGAAATAATGCTGGATGTAATTCGATTTGTATGTACAACCATGTCTATAGAGTTTCATTGCCGAGGTTACGTGGCCGGGGACTAAATCAGTAAGAGGATATTGTACACATTTATTTGTGTTCAAGAATATTATGGAGTGGAGTTTATGTGTTGTTTTACCTAGCAAACATGAAAGTAGGTACATAGCTTACTACGCAACACATGTTTCATTTTCGACATTAGGAAGTTTTATTTAAGCTTAGTTCTAGTTAGTTCTTCTTAGATTTTTTTTTAGATGGGTGGACGAGCTCACAGACCCCCTAGTATTAAGTGGTTACTGAAGCCCATAGAAATCTACAACGTAAATGCGATATAAGTTCTAAGGTCTCAAGTATAGTTACAACGGCTACCCCACCCTTTAAACCGAAACGCATTACTGCTTCACGGCAGAAATAGGCAGGGTGGTGGTACCTACGCGCGCGGACTTACAAGAGGTTCTACCATCAGTTAATATTCCAGAAGGCCATTATCGCACTTCCGTACTTTCTGTTAAACGGCCGTGCAGACATATTGGTAATACTAGAGGTAATTCAAGATCCAGTACCACCAGTAACACCAGTTAGTTTTAGTTAGTATTCTAGTAATCTCGAGGCGTTATACTAGATTCACCGAACGACTAGGCGAGCTCACGGGGCTCAGACTGGCGAATTTGCTAAAACTAGCTCTAACAAGAGCAGTGCTTCGCTGAATGTACCACCGGATCGGAATCGCGACCCACTGAGAAGATCCCTGTGAGAAACTCAAAAGGTTGTTTCTATGGGCTAGATTGTACGTCGAATTCTATTTGACGAGTTCGACGAGGACCATAACCGGTGCTTGGAGCACCGAGAGTGTATCCGACGAATCCGACAAGGCATTTGGGTGACGACGGCTTTGTTTTGCCCCGTCGCTCGCCTGATTCGAAAGTGTAGTTAGAGACAGCCAAGACAAAAGGGTTATCTTGGGGCGCCGCTTTTTCAAAGAAGCGTTCTAACACAGTTATGAACGAGTAAGGTTTGGAATTTGTTTTATAGAAAAATATATGGTACTTAGCTCAATGTTCAAAAATAACTCTATATTTAGAAACGTCGAAAATAACATAGATACAACAAATAACGCATGATTAAACCGTAAAAGTAGCTTTAATTACCTACATAATTGAGACCTAGACGTAGACATCTGCGACTCGCGAAATCCGAAGAAAATAAATTATAGTAATTAAATTTAAGGTATTCCGATTTTTCGATAACAACAACAAAACTAGAGACTATATAGTCTCTAGTCGAAAAGTCTTGAGAAATTGATTTCAATAAATTTAATATGAAAATTCTCAACATTAATACAATTTTGGAGATACGACAAAAAGTTCTACAACCTTAAACATTTTATAGGTCTGTAATTTTGTATTTGAGTTGAAGGAAACTCAGAAAGCAGAAAACAGTGATAAATCAAATCGCTCCGATGGATCGAGTAATTTGCGGTCGGCTTTGATAACTAAACTCATTACTGTTCACGTTTTTGGACGTATTGCTTGCTGAATTCAATAAGGGCGGATGTCGAGGAAATTGACGTAATATTGTCGAGACTTTTTGACACGATCATGTCAAAAAAGTAGGCGTCTTAATGGTCTTAACCTAAATAATATTAATAATAATTTTAAATCAGTCTAAATATTAGAATTTGAAATTAATCTGTAACTTAAACGAATCACGGACTCCATTGACTTTTTGGCGGGAACGCGAGGAGTGAAGTGGTGTGATTTGTTTTATTTTGTCTATTTAGCGTTTCTTCAGGTTTCAATGTGTAATAATGGTGGTTTATTAACTGTTTAATATCTGTGAAAGTGCACAAATGTGGGAAAATGAAACAAAGCCGCTGGACGTAACTTCTCGGAATCCTCCAAAAAGTCCACTGAAAAAATCTTAGTAAATGACCACAATTTTACTGAGATTATATTTCATCCCATATCATCTCATCTCATTTCATTTAATTTCATCCTAGTTGATTATTGTCTCAAATTAATGAACTTCATTTCATTTCACTCCATAATATCATTTTTCATAAAAATATGAATATAAATTAAAATAAGACATGACTTAAAGGTCTTAGTTACCAGGTCATAAAACCCCTTTAAAAAAAACGGACTCCATTTTGTATTTTATGAAAAAATGCTTCACGGATATGCTATTTGACAGGCATTATTCTAACAAGGTTCTGAATGGGCTATTCGTTTTTCAAAGCTTAATTTTTTTCCCTACATATTCTAGTAACCTCGAGGGGTTATTCTAGATTTACCGAGCTAGTACGTGAGCTCACGGAGCTCAAACCGAGAGTGTTGCTAACACTGGCCCTGGCACGAGCAGTGCTTAGTAGAATCTATCACCGGATCGTAAACGCGACCCATTGAGAAGATCCGGGAATGCTTAAGGAAGCGCAAATGGTTGCATATATGTATACTGTAGGCTATATCCATAAAATACTACCTAGGCTATGTTATGACTACATAGGCTAGGCTGCATAGGCTATATCCATAACATACCTATTTCACCCGCGAAGTAGTCATAGTTTCCGAACTGAAGGGTGAGACAACAGTTATAGATACAAATTAACCCAGACTTGGACCTCATATGTCTGCATTCACGTTGTGATATATGTATGTATGTATGTATGTATATGGGCTTCGGTACCTCTTAAACACCAGATCTGCTGTGAACCCATCCGCCCATCTAAGAAATAAATAAATAAACAGTTATTCTAAGATTTACACGTTTAATTTGTTTGGATTTCTTTAGTACACATTTAATCCGGTAGTAGGACCTCTTGTGGGTCCGCACGGGTGGGTACAATCTAGCCCATAGAAACAACCCTTTGAGTTTCTCACAGGGATCTTCTCAGTGGGTCGCGATTCCGATCCGGTGGTACATTCAGCGAAGCACTGCTGTTGTTAGAGCTAGTTTTAGCAAATTCGCCAGTCTGAGCCCCGTGAGCTCGCCTAGTCGTTCGGTGAATTTAGTATAACGCCTCGAGATTACTAGAATAGACTAAGACGAACTAACTAACTGGTGGTAGGACCTCTTGTGAGTCCGCGCAGGTAGGTACCACCACCCTGCCTATTTCTGCCGTGAAGCAGTAATGCGTTTGGGCTTGAAGGGTGGGGCAGCCGTTGTGACTATACTGAGACCATAGAACTTATATCTCAAGGTGGGTGGCGCATTTACGTTATAGATGTCTATGGGCTCCGGTAACCACTTAACACCTGGGGGCCCTTCCATGCCCTGCGTCAGTCGCTCACGCAACCCGTGGTCGAGCACGTACTGTGCTCCGCGCTTTATTCAGGTATTGTCACGATTTCGCCTCGAACATCCTACCCCACCCAATCCCACTCTCCAAATAAAATTAAAAAATATATATGAAAGTTCGAAAAAGGAAAAGGGTTTTGTCGGCGATTCCCCATTCCACATTTAATGTGGATTTCAGCAATGTAAGGGGTCTACATAGCAACCTCGACGCCGTACACCACCATCTTGAGATGGCGCAGCCTGCCCTCCTTTTTCTGACGGAGACGCAGATATCTGCTCCGGATGATACTTCGTACCTTGAATACCCCGGCTACGTATTGGAGCACAACTTCCTGCGTAAAGCCAGGGTGTGTGTATTCGTCCGGGCTGATGTCTGTTGTCGCCGTCTACGAAGCCTCGAACAACGGGACCTGTCCCTCTTGTGGCTGCGCGTAGATCACGGGGGTTGTACCCGAGTCTACGCGTGCCTGTACAGGTCCCACAGCAGTGATGCAGGTTCAGCTCTGATAGAGCATGTGCAAGAGGGGACTAACCGCGTGCTTGAGCAGTACCCATCTGCGGAGGTGGTGGTTCTTGGAGACTTTAACGCTCACCACCAAGAGTGGTTGGGGTCCAGAACCACTGACCTCCCGGGTCGGGCTGCCTACGATTTCGCCTTGGCCTACGGCCTCTCCCAGCTGGTGACACAGCCCACCCGTGTCCCAGATATTGAGGGGCACGAGCATTCTCTGTTGGACCTTCTGCTGACCACCGATCCAGCCGGATACAGTGTGGTGGTCGACGCTCCACTTGGATCGTCTGATCACTGCCTTATCCGTGCTGCCACACCACTCTCTCGTCCTAGTCGTCGAACGACGACCAGGTATCGAAGAGTTTGGCAGTATTTGTCAGCAGATTGGGATGGATTGCGTGAGTTTTACGCATCCTACTCATGGGGGCGGTTCTGCTTTTCCTCTGCTGATCCTGACGTCTGTGCGGACCGTCTTAAAGACGTGGTGCTCCAGGGGATGGAATTGTTTATCCCCTCCTCTGAAGTGCCCGTTGGGGGTCGCAGCAGACCCTGGTATAACAATGCCAGCAGGGATGCTGCACACCTCAAGCGGTCCGCATACGTTGCATGGGATGATGCTAGGAGACGTCGGGATCCTAACATCTCAGAGGAAAGGCGGAAATATAACGCCGCTTCCAGGTCCTACAAGAAGGTTATTGCCAGGGCGAAATCGGAGCACGTTGCTAGAATTGGCGAGCGACTCAAGAGCTATCCCTCTGGGAGCCGTGCTTTTTGGTCGCTCGCCAAAGCTGCAGAAGGTAACTTTCGCAGGTCTAGTCTCCCACCACTACGCAAGTCCGATGACAGTCTGGCCCATAGTGCGAAAGAGAAGGCTGACCTTCTGGTCAAACTCTTCGCCTCGAACTCGACTGTGGATGACGGGGGTGCCACACCACCGAACATCCTCCGGTGTGATAGTTCCCTGCCGGAGATCTGCTTTACACAGTGTGCAGTCAGGCGGGAACTCCGACTCCTGGACGTCCATAAGTCGAGTGGGCCAGACGGCATCCCTGCAGTGGTTCTGAAAACGTGCGCCCCTGAGCTGACGCCTGCGCTAACGCGTTTGTATCGCCTCTCTTATTGCGCTAACAGGGTTCCGTCTTCATGGAAGACCGCCCACGTCCACCCTATCCCCAAGAAGGGTGACCGGTCGGACCCATCGAGCTATAGGCCTATCGCGATAACTTCCTTGCTTTCCAAGGTGATGGAGCGAATAATTAATATACAACTCCTGAAGTATCTGGAGGATCGCCAGCTGATCAGTGACCGACAGTACGGTTTCCGTCACGGTCGCTCAGCTGGCGATCTTCTTGTATACCTTACTCACAGGTGGGCTGAAGCCTTGGAGAGCAAGGGCGAGGCTCTTGCTGTGAGCCTTGATGTCGCGAAGGCCTTCGACAGGGTCTGGCATAGGGCACTTCTGTCGAAGTTACCATCTTACGGAATCCCCGAGGGTCTCTGCAAGTGGATCGCTAGCTTTTTGGATGGGCGGAACATCACGGTCGTTGTAGACGGTGATTGTTCTGATACCATGACCATTAACGCTGGCGTTCCACAAGGTTCGGTGCTCTCCCCCACGCTTTTCATCCTGTATATCAATGACATGCTGTCTATTGATGGCATGCATTGCTATGCGGATGACAGCACGGGGGATGCGCGATATATCGGCCATCAGAGTCTCTCTCGTAGCGTGGTGCAAGAGAGACGATCAAAACTTGTGTCTGAAGTGGAGAACTCTCTGGGGCGAGTCTCCAAATGGGGTGAATTGAACTTGGTTCAATTCAACCCGTTAAAGACACAAGTTTGCGCGTTCACTGCGAAGAAGGACCCCTTTGTCATGGCGCCGCAATTCCAAGGAGTATCCCTGCAACTTTCCGAGAGTATTGGGATACTTGGGGTCGACATTTCGAGCGATGTCCAGTTTCGGAGTCATTTGGAAGGCAAAGCCAAGTTGGCGTCCAAAATGCTGGGAGTCCTGAACAGAGCGAAGCGGTACTTCACGCCTGGACAAAGGCTTTTGCTTTATAAAGCACAAGTCCGGCCTCGCGTGGAGTACTGCTCCCATCTCTGGGCCGGGGCTCCCAAATACCAGCTTCTTCCATTTGACTCCATACAGAGGAGGGCCGTTCGGATTGTCGATAATCCCATTCTCACGGATCGTTTGGAGCCTCTGGGTCTGCGGAGGGACTTCGGTTCCCTCTGTATTTTGTACCGTATGTTCCATGGGGAGTGCTCTGAGGAATTGTTCGAGATGATACCGGCATCTCGTTTTTACCATCGCACCGCCCGCCACCGGAGTAGAGTTCATCCATACTCCCTGGAGCCACTGAGGTCATCCACAGTGCGTTTCCAGAGGTCTTTTTTGCCACGTACCATCCGGCTATGGAATGAACTCCCCTCCACGGTGTTTCCCGAGCGCTATGATATGTCCTTCTTCAAACGAGGCTTGTGGAGAGTATTAAACGGTAGGCAGCGGCTTGGCTCTGCCCCTGGCATTGCTGAAGTCCATGGGCGACGATAACCACTCACCATCAGGTGGGCCGTATGCTCGTCTGCCTACAAGGGCAATAAAAAAAAAAAAAAAAAAAAACAAAAAAAAAAAAAAAAACACCAGGTGGGCTGTGAGCTCGTCCACACATCTAAGCAATAAAAAATAAATCGTAGTCTAATAAACTTATAAAGTGCAATTTCGTAAACTTCAAAGCGGAAACGTTAAAACCAGACCTGTCATTTATAGGATTGGTGTGGTACGGGCGAACTGAATTATTATTATCCTACGTATGGACTGCCAATGACGCAACCGTACAAACAAGATAGTCAGGTTTATAAAAATAAGACGTATCCACTTTCGTTTTTATTTTAAGTACCGGCGCCGCGTCCATTGTTTGTGCCGTAACCTAGGGAACGCATTCTGTTTCATTTACAAACGTGAAATGCGTTGCGGTGAAAGCATTATGTAAAATTATTTTGACAGAAACACCTTACACAACTTTAGCAGTCTTTATTGTTTCAGTCTGTCAGTTAATTTTTAATTGTTCTGTTTTGTACTTCGATAACATCGGTTTTTAAGTGAATACTGTGGCTTTTATGCTAAGGTTTTGTCACTCGTACTTACCGAGAGTGCTTAATGGTAGGCAGCAGCTTGGCTATGCCCCTGGCATTGCTGAAGTCCATGGGCGACGGTAACCAGTCACCATCAGGTGGGCCGTATGCTCGTCTACCTACAAGTGTAATAAAAATAAAATAAAAACTCGTTTACGTAGGTACCTACCTTCACTATCTGCGGAAATATAAACAAGCTGTGGAGGAACGTTGGAATGTTTTTTTTTATTGCTAGATGGGTGGACGAGCTCACAGCCCACCTGGTGTTAAGTGGTTATTGGAGCCCATAGACATCTACGACGTAAATGCGTCACCCACCTTGAGATATAAGTTCTAAGGTCTCAAGTATAGTTACAACGGCTGCCCCGCCCTTCAAGCCGAAACGCATTACTGCTTCAGAAATAGGCAGGGCGGTGGTACCTACCTGCACGAACTCACAATAGGTCCTACCACCAGTGTTCGTATCGCTTCTATATCGTTTTCTTACTACTGAGGATCGCGACCACATGTGATGTTCTTCCACTGTGTTCGATTATGGGTGGCATGGACCGTATGGTACAGACTACCACTTATTAATTACTAATGATGTTCGTATAATAGTCTTATTTTTTTTAGAATGAAGTATTACTGGTGCCCAAGATCTTTCCAGTTTCACCAGGACAGGTGGGCGAAGGTAAAGGCTCAGCCAGGAGGGAAGGGATTTGTTAACAGCTGCCCGAGCGATTCCGGAGGAGATCTAACAACTCAAGGGCAGTTGTTTCGCGAATGCATCTACTACCGGATCGTGGTAGATGCATTCGCAAAACAGTCGTTGACCAACGTGCCACTCTCTGCGAAGCTCTGGAGTTCACCCATCCCTATGGCTAAACACATGATTTCTGAACGAAACGAGTCTTTGGATCGTGCCATCCCAAAAAACTGTGCTGTACAGTGCTGTAAAAAATATTTGAAACATATGTAATTTTTAAATAGATATGGCCGCCAATTTTCTTGCTCAGGTTCTTTTCATGAATTCGGTGTTAAAGTTAATTACTACGAGTAATTGTCGTAAACTTTGGCGGCTATCTACATTACACACACGCTTTTATTAAATGAGTTCTTACCGACATTTTCACAATTTACGAGCCTTTGATATTTCAAATAAATTTGTCTACCCCTTTTCTAGTTAGTTTTTGTTGTTAACACTGGAACTCGATGGTCTGATGATATACGTGAGTGTAAATCCTCTGCTCCTGACATCTATCCTGCAGTCTTCAGTTTATCTGTGATCATGACGCTTGCAACAAAGCTAAAATATCGGGTTTTTTTTATTGCTTAGGTGGGTGGACGAGCTCACAGCCCACCTGGTGTTAAGTGGTTACTGGAGCCCATAGACATCTACAACGTAGACGCGCCACCCACCTTGAGATATAAGTTCTAAAGTCTCAGTATAGTTACAACGGCTGACCCACCCTTCAAACCGAAACGCATTACTGCTTCACGGCAGAAATAGGCAAATAGGGAATGTATAGGTAGTATTTTTTTCAAGAAAATATTATTCATAATAGTTCAAAGAGGGAGGACTTTTCTCCTTTGACACCTTTTCGTCAATTTTTCCAATATAATAAATAGGCGTTACACGCGTATATAACTGATTGGCAACATATACTTCAACAACCCTGTTATGCTCACTGAACTAAATTGGCAAGATAAATAAGTTATAACGTTTTCCATTCCAAAAGTTTGAAGTCTGTGTATTTTACGTGTTAATTGTTATTTCTAGACGAACTTCGAAATTAGAATTCTGCTCTAGCGATGTTGATGTTAAAATGTTCAACTACGCGTGTTTGATTTTTAAAATCATAATATTAGCTTTTTGTTCGAATAAATCTTCTTAATTGGATTCGTGCTTTAATGTAAATTTCTGATAGTTCAAAGCTCAACTGATAAATACACCAATAAAATCAAATTTCTAGATTATTTAGATAGAAGTTATTTTTTAGGCGATACAGTGGTGGTCGTATAATTAGAAACACTTTTTTTTTTTTTTTTCCCTTGTAGGCAGACGAGCATACGGCCCACCTGATGGTGAGTGGTTACCGTCGCCCATGGACTTCAGCAATGCCAGGGGCAGAGCCAAGCCGCTGCCTACAGGACCAACGGTTCTTAAAATTATGTAAGATACTTCACCGCAACCGTTTTTATTTTGAAATTAAACAATAAGTAGGACAATATGTTCAACGATTAATCATTTATTAGAATAAACAATATAAATCCCACTACACAAGTGTAGTTTCAATATTACATTACGGACAAACATTTAAATCAGTCTTAAGGCATAAACAATAATGGTCAACTAATTAAAAACAACAACAAAAAAGTATTTTTTTTATTATTATTAAGTGTTAGTAATTAGTATTGTTATTTACAAAATAGCTACTATCCACAGACTACTAATAGTTATAATTAATATTTAGTGGCGTATTCCTTATTTTCAATAACAGCACTTCAACGACGCGATGTGGCATTGATTCAATCAATTTCATACATTTTTCTAGCGGATTTAATTCCATACTTCCAAATGCTTCATATAATATAATTCGTTTTTGACTGGTGTTACGTTTTTTTAAGACTTTCTTTTTAACAATATACCAGAGATTTTCTATCGGGTTTAAATACGAACTATTTGTTGGCCAGTTTAAAACCGATATACGCTGTTCGCTAAGGAAACATTTGATGCTATTGGCCGGGTGTTTAGGGTCATTATCATGCTCAAAGATCCAGGTTTACAGCCAAATGATCCTGGGAAGGGAATCCTGGGTAGGGAATCCTCTGTGTGCTCTAAGATATATTTGTATTACCATTGATCCATTGTACCATCTATCTTCCGAACGGGTCCAAGTCCACAACCGGAAAAAAACCCCAAACTTCAATGTTACCGCCACCGTGTTTGACTATTCTCCTTGCGTATTTATAATTAAAAACATTGTTTAAAGGACGTCTAAGACAGGTCTTTCAATCGCATTTTACCATAATTCTTATTATGTCATCTGAAAAGAACGCTTTTTTTCATTCTCGTACCGTCCAATTAACATATTTCTTAGCGAATAATAATAGCTTCTCTTGGTGTTACTTGGTAAGAAGCACTCACTACCTTTCGAGAGGTTCTTCCAAACAATTTAGTTTCCACTAATCTTCGGCGTATCGGTCTTGACGAGATGTTTCTGGGGTCATAAGGCGAAAACACTTCATTTTTAATCTGGTTGGAACCATTGGGTCTTTTTTAGCAACACGAACGATTAGATATTCCCTGGGAGGGGTTTTTCTTGACCGAGCCTTTCTAATAACATTTTCAACAGTTCCATGTGTTTTATAATTATCAATTGCATTATAAACTTTCTTAACAGAACAATTTAAATGGTCAGCTATTCTTCTGTACGCCCACTTATGATCTATATGTAAATTAACAATTATTTGCCTAGTTGACGTGTCACAACTTTTCTTTTTGAACATTTTGAACAAAATAAAATTCAGATTAAATTTTGAATTGCCGCCAAAAATAATAGAAAAAGCCAAGAAAGAAATGTTATTCTCTAATTTTTTTTTTTTTTTTTTTTATGATTGAAAGTTTACTGGTGGCCCGAAGGCCTTTCCAGTTTCACCAGGACACGTCTCTAATTTCAAAACAAGAACGAGGTATGGATGCTTTTTTAAAATGTCTCTACTTAGACGTCCAAGCGACCAGTAACAGGAAATAAACTCCAACATGTGTAAAACTTATTTTGTAATTAAAAGTAAGATATGTTTAATATTTTATGCATTTAATGAGTTTTTAATTCGAGTGGCTATATTATTGCATGATTATTAATTATTGAATGTGTATATTTTTTACGAAGTGTTTCTAAATATATGACTACTACTGTATATACTTACCAATTTAGGTTATTTTGGATATCGGGTGTAGAGCCGCCTCACACATCTTTATTGCACCGAATGAATACGTGTGATTGTTTTACGTCCACTGTCGATGTTTTTAGGCGTTCCAAGTACCGGTCATCGTTCAAGACATGCAACTTACAGACATGACCCACTGAGTTTCTCGCCGGATTTTCCTAGTGAGTCGCGGTTACGATCCGGTGGTAGATTTAGCGAAGTACTGCTCTTGCTAGGGACGATGTTAGTGATTCCATGCCGAATGTTCCATGTTAGTGAATACCATTTCGAGCCCCATGAGCTTGTACACCAGTTATGGGGAACCCACATTGATCCCTCGAGGATACTGGCAGCTAGCTAGACAAAACCAAGGTTTGCGGTAGAACGAAATTGGACTATGGTTACTACTAATGTGATATCCGATATGTATATAAATTAAAGAACTGTACGAGTGTTTACTTGCCGTCAACAAAATGTGGCTGGTCAGCATAAGCCGTGGAATTTTTGATCTTGGCATATTAGCTCGGAGCGTCAACGGAATCTAAAAATTAAATTATTATGACACTTATGAAATCATATACCTCTCTTCTGGTCATTCCCTCAATGCTGAGGATCGTGACTGTATGTCAATCTTCTCCACTCGGTCCGGATCTGCGCCATATGTACCACTCCCTGTATCTGGCCACCAGTCACTTCCTTGAGTTGGTCCACCCATCTAGCTGGCGCTCTTCCTGTGAAATGGAGGGGAAGCACGCTAGAGGAAGAGCGCCATCATATACCTAGCTCTACTAAAATTCCAATAAGCTGATAGTTTGTGCATGCAACATTTCATAGCTTGGTAGGCTGAGATGTAAAGTGGAACACACACAGTTCACTTTCACATCACTAATAATACTAGCTAGCTTATAAAACTGTATAATTTCATCGTTGTTGAAGTCTAGAAAATGTTAAAAGCAGGTATTTTCGTGCATCGTTAGGTAATCGTGTCGTGTTTTATGTAAATTTGCGAAATGAAGCCGCCATGAAATTGCAATGGCCAAAAATATTTTAATATTTAAATAACCTAATGCGATTTTTTTTTCAATGTTTAATCTCATATTTCACACTTTGAAGGTGCGTGCATGTTAAATACCCGTGTGCTAAGGCCTAATTAAAGCCTCGTACTAAGAGACAGAAATAAATTTTCGAAAAAAAAAAAAGAACTTTATTGTATATTAGATAAGGCTATATAATCAAATAATAGCCCATTCTCTTTATATAATTATCGTACGCGTAATCTTTACGTTCATATTATGCTTATACTAATAGCAGTTGCATAATTAAAATAATAAGATATGGATTAAAATGTGCAGCTACTTTATGCATATATAAACGGACGGAGTGTCTTCATTATGTGTAATGAGTGTCGGACAAGATGATGTATGTTCATCGTGTCAACATAGGAACGAAAGTTGGTACCATAACGTTGTGATATAACAGTATCCGCGTATATTTGTATATGAATATAACTGGGACCACAGTGCTATAAATGAACAGTATGGCATTTTATTTCGCAAATATCACTGTTTTGTTAAATTCTCTTTCCGATTCCTAGGCGGGGTCGTTTTTGTTTTTCTATTTGTAAATATTATAACTATTGGTCAAATTCATACTTACTTGGAGTGTTGAAATACGGCCGGTTAATATTATTTCATTGTATTTTAATATCTGTGACTTTGATAAATTTTTTTTTTTTTTGCCCTTGTAGGCAGACGAGCATACGGCCCACCTGATGGTGAGTGGTTACCGTCGCCCATGGACTTCAGCAATGCCAGGGGCAGAGCCAAGCCGCTGCCTACCGCTTAATACTCTCCACAAGCCTCGTTTGAAGAAGGACATGTCATAGCGCTCGGGAAACACCGTGGAGGGGAGCTCATTCCATAGCCGGATGGTACGTGGCAAAAAAGATCTCTGGAAACGCACTGTGGATGACCGCAGTGGCTCCAGGTAGTATGGATGAACTCTACTCCGGTGGCGGGCGGTGCGATGGTAAAAACGAGATGCCGGTATCATCTCGAACAATTCCTCAGAGCACTCCCCATGGAACATACGGTACAGAATACAAAGGGAACCGAAGTCCCTCCGCAGACCCAGAGGTGTCTTTAAAAACTACGTGCTAATGTAAATTGTGAGGTAGTAGTTGATATAGTAGTCGCACGTTAAGTCTCCCCTTGAATATAGTAAATTAAACTATATCTGAGAAAGTTTCAATTTAAGTAAATTTCTACATTGCACATTTAATAGCTCCAAACTAGAATTTCCTTCTGTGTTATTGTAAGAAGCAGGCTGTGCTAGACCTCGAATATTAGATACTGACTAGCATAGGAAACTGAAACCAGACCCGTTTTAAAGTAGCCAGATTTTGTAGGCTTATTAGATCAACGAGGCACTAAGCTAAGCGATAGTTTATTCGTGGCCGTAACAAGCGGTATGGTGGTAACTATTGTGCAGCTTACAATACATCTTACCATCAGTAAAGGCCGATTGGCGATTGCAGTATGATGGTATAATTTTTTCTTTACCTATTCGCTGATAGGTGAGCTCACGGGTTCAACCTAAGAGAATTTGGTCAGTCCTGTCAAGAGCAGTTTTTCGCAAGCCTACGACCGGATCGGCATCGCGAATCACTGAGGAGATCCGGCGAGAAACTCAGTGGGTCTGGTATAATACTCACAGAATTCTGACGCTCATTATCCGGTGAATTCCTTAGTTGCCTTTCACGACGCACATGGTAAAAGGTGAGATAGTGCTAAAATTCGATGTTATTATTAATCAATTAGCGATTAATTAGCTATAGTCACATCAGATTGTGACTGGTTTTGACTAGTAAATAAAAGTAGAGCACATATCACAGAATATCAACTTATTTTCCTATTTTATTTCCTTTTTACTGTATCTGTTGACTACTTCGATATCAAAACGCGTGAATGTCGTCAACCAACTTGATGCTTAATTGGTAATCTTAATTGTATTGCGTATAACGTGTGATTTGTAAACAAATCACATAATCATATCAATCAAATCATAAAAACATTTTGTTCTGTGCTCTCCTGGAGAGGCGTGAAATGTTAACTATAATCCAGAGTTCTATTATCTTAATTAATATATTTAATAAAGAGTTTGGCTGTGTTGTGCCTATCAAAAATAGCACTATCTTTTATCATGTGGGTCGTGATAGGCAACTAAGGAATTCACCGGATAATGATCGGCAGAATTCTATGAGTATTATACCATCTATCAGACCCACTAAGTTTCTCACTGGATCTTCTGTGTGGGTCGCGATTCCAATCCTATCGTAGACTTTAAACAAATCACACGTGATTTTGCCCCCCTTTTCGACGCCCGCAGGAAAACACGGAGTGATCCTAGTCTCTCCTGACCGTAGTTATTTTAATATTGTTGTTTACCAACATTATGTTCTATACTGAATATTATTATATTGTACGTCGGTGGGAGCGTGGCGCCGGCGCAAGCAGTGAAAGTGTACTCGTATCTTGCCTGCGGTTTCACCGTAGTTCTTTGCGGCATGTCTTCCATCTGATCTCCGATATCTGCTTTTATTTTATTTTAGTCGTAAAATCGTTTACGTGAAGTATGAATAAACTAGTACGAACTTTATTTTTCACGTCGGCTGTAACGGAATCATAATCGAAAAGGAAGACGGCTTATAACTGAATATTTTTAAGGCACCTAACTGCTAACAAAATAAGTCTAGTTACATCATAATACATTAATGGCATTAAAATTTTATACAAAGATGACATGTGAGAATCGTTGCTTGAAACTAATGCGGATGTTGGTGATGCATAGCGTTCAATGTAACATTATTTAAAAATGAAGATTTTACATACAAATCCTCGTTATCATGCGGCCCCATGAAATATGATTTTATTAAAACATCGAATATTTGTATTTAATTTTGGTACTACAAATTTCGATATTTTTTAGCCATGATGTTATAGATGTCTGGGTTTATGTAATTAATTAAAGCAATTATGTGCTACTATTAAACTACTGGTTTATGTATGAATTGTCACACCTAAGGTAACAACAGAAAATACTTACTGAACTTTCCTTCAGAGCTAGCAGGGTTTTTGTGTACATGTACCGGAATAAATCATCTTTTTTCACGTGATACAAACTAAGTTCAGCACCACAGAAATAGTTATAAGTTGTTAGATTAATGTCGAGTGGTTCATGTGTTTTTATTAGAGCGAATAGAATTGCGTAATTGAAGACACTCATCCATGTGAAACTTCCAACTTACGTTTATGCCTTTGCCTTGTGTGAAGTTTTGTAACATTTTTTTTTTAGAAATGGACTGGATCAACAAAGTACCAAGAAACTGAAAAGTTTATTTTAAAAGCTTATATTTAATATTATAGTTAAAAGTCTCGATGAAGAATTTTCACTCATAAAATTAAATCAAAGACTAAAAAACAGATTGATTTTAAAAGTAGAGTAATTGAACTGTTTCTTGTTATTTCTATAGTTTTGTTTACATTAAATAATTAAAAACTTTTAGTCAATTTTTTTGTGTATCTCAGGAATGCGGACAAGATAGGACTATCATAACAACTATCATTACACTGCACAATTGTCTCATATGTAAGATAGGGATTATTTAAATTCATATTATGGTAAATATGGTAGTTTCGACAGTTGTTGTTTTTTGTATTGTAGGTTATCAATTATGTGTAATTTTCAGATGCCTGATGAAGGTCTAATAAAAGACCGAAACGTTGCTAAAATAATAATGTAATTTGTTATGATAGTCCTATCTTGTCCACATTCCTGAGATACACAAAAAATATTTTATAATAATTATGGACGACAATATTGATAATACTTTTAGTCAATGTTCGAGACTTACTTATACGTAACGACTTTAAAAATGTCGGTTACAAAAGCAAAACATTTTTTTAAGGCGGAACTTACAAAGAGAACACAAGAAAAGAAATAGTGACGAGATTCTGTTTATTTTTGAGCAGTATTAATAAGTAGAAAGACCGAGTTAATGCTCACAGCTCTATACAAGCTTTTCGATTAGTCAGGATGGTACAACGTTAACATTATCCGGCTTTAGTGATGATTCGATTGGGTCTTAACTATGGAGGAATAACAACTATATTTTTGTGAAAAAGTTATAAAGGCACCTCGACTTGAGTGTACCAAAATACGATTCGTGAGGTGATCCATACTATCTACTCCTTACTGCCTACTCTATAGATCTATACTACCTGGAGCCACTACGTTCATCCACAGTGCGTTTTCAGACATCTTTTTTGCCACGTACCATCCGGCTTTGGAATGAGCTCCCTTCCACGGTGTTTCCCGAGTGCTATGACATATCTTTATTCAAACGAGGCTTGTGGAGAGTATTAAACGGTAGGCAGCGGCTTGGCTCTGCCCCTGGCATTGCTGAAGTCCATGGGCGACGGTACCCACTCACTTTAAGGTGGGCCGTATACTCGTCTGCCTATACGGCAATAAAAAAAGATTATGGCTCCTAACAGCACCGTGTGCAAAATTAAAGCTCCTTTTCCGGTTTGTAGTTTGGGCTATGTCCAGCACTGTGAATACTAATAAAAATAACATATGCATTAACCAAAGATGGTTCCATCAGGACTCGACAGTGAGTCATGAAGCTTAATCCACCTAAATGTGGTTGAAAAGATGTTTTTTTTTCCTTTGACAGAACTGAGAACTTTTAGAGATAGTGCTAATGATAAATAAGTAATTTCGAGCCGCTAAAACATTAAAAGAGATTGGCAGAGGCGAATTTTCCCACGAAGTAAGTGCGTGTTTCAATCGATATCTGCCAGCAAAGACTACGAGATATAGTAAATGATAGAACCTTTACATTTTAAAATGCTATTTTTGCGATTTTATGTTATAGTTATGGTACATAAAATTTTCACGTAATAGAGAGAAATATGTTATTCTTGGTACGAGAAATGTGTTACGAATAATGAGATAAGACATAAAATAACAAGTTGTTTAGGATCCAATCAAAATTCTTAAAATTTTCTTTTCTTTTAATATTTTGATCTAGCTTACTGTGAAAATGTGTACACTCTATTGTTATTTTCTCAATGACATTATTTTTTTATTATACACATTTTCATTGAATGGGATTTCAATTTAAATAAATAAATACATTTTATTTATATTTTTTTTAGAATAAACTAAGTACATAATAATATAAAATTTGAAACAACGCACAGACGCGTGTATATTGTACGTTCACGATTTTAGAAAGAGGTGAATACAAAGGAGTAGAGGTTCAAGTCAAATACAATATGACAAAGCTTTAAGAGGTAAAATACAATGCCGAAGGAGTTTTTTTTATTTTATTTTTATTCTTTATTAGAGCCATACACCTATGAGACGAAGGAGTTAAAATTGGTAATGACATTGGATAAATGACAATGTTTTTCATGTGATGTATCTTGTGCAGGTGGCACTAGCGGCGGGTGGCGGGTGACGGCACTGGCTCGACAGCGGAGCGTGGTGCCGAGATGAGCGGTGTGCTGAATGGGCCTCCGCCGCTGTCCGCCGCTGAGGCGCTCTCCTCGTTGCTGTGGCAGCCGTACGAGTGTCGGTCGCCGCCCTTCGCTCGCTCCCGCACTGATGGCGCTCTCGCGACCGCGACCGACTTCAGAGTCGGCGATGGCGGGGGGGACGCCGGGGACGCGCTCCAGTCGCCGAACGGCGGTCGACATGCGCGCGCGTCGTTTAGCGCGATTACATCCCGCCACGAGATGCGGCTGCCTGTGCCGGCGCCCGCGCCTCTACGAAAATCGGATTCGGTCTCGGTGCGCGTTCCGGGTGAACCGAGCCGACTCAACGTGTCCAGTGTGAACATAGTGCAGGTTCAGGATGAGCCTTCGGGTTGTAATGTGAACAGTGCTGTGCAGACCGAGAGGGAGAGGAATGTTGTCAGCGCGGAGTGTCAAACGGAGGAGCCGGCCCGGAGACGTCGCGCGCGGCGTGCTCGTGCGCCCCGGGTACCTGAGTTGGTGGAGAGCGTGCCTCCGCCACCGTATAGCACGTTGCCGCCACCGCACCCGGTGCCGGTCCCGCTTCCAGTGCATCCACCGCCGGCGCCCATCATCGCGCCGCATCCGCCCGCTCACCGCTTTCCCTTCCAGCCAATTCCACTCAGGTGCGGATCCATTAACAATACATCGTAAATCTCAATCGTACGGCACCGTAAATGCAACCTATTGACATTAACTGATGCGTCTTGGTGATTGCATTCACTCTGTTTTAACTTTGACTCAATAGGAAAGATAAATATTTTTCACTGCTTTACAATACTTTTAGTTAGATTATCCTATATTTTTTAGATATTGTGGGTTAAATGCTCATTCCAAATTTGTAATGTATGCAACTTACAAAAATAAGTTAATCATTTTACATAATTTTTATTGATATCTTGTAGTTTTTTCTAGGTACATATTATACATATCTGCCTACTAGCATTTTAATGTTTGGCTTAAAATCTAGATTCCGAAATCTACATAATGCAAATGACATTTCGGTCTGAAGCTTGTTTACAAATTTTTTGCCACTAAATGATGTTTTGTCGAGTCGAATCGCAAACAGAAAGTTAATTTCAAAAGTAGAACGGATCCGGTAGTTTGGAATCGAAAGCTGCCTAAAAACGACTTCAACTACCTGATGACTTAAAAGCGTTCTTTTCAACTAAAGCTATATATGCAGCTATAATTTAATTAGGAAAATGATTTTTTTTTAATTTTTATGTTAACATCTTAGTAATTTATTTATTTCATAGGTATGTCCTAGAAATTGTATCTAGTTGCAAAAATTTATTGCCTTTTAAATTCGTCTGTTAAATCTCAATATAAATGTTTTACTCGATAGTTCGCTAGTGCGGGACAACATTCAAAATTGTTAATTATTAGAGCTTCAATTTCCGTTCTATATAAATTACCTATATTGATTTAATGAAATTTCTGGTGATCTTAAAACAACGTATTCTTATTTTGTACTTGCACTGTAATATTAGAATCAGAAAATCTTCTTTATATCCTGAAGTAAATTAATGTCACAAAAGTTGGCAGAAATAATAAACTAATTGAAATTATTAAATTTTCAGTCATGACAAAAAAGTACATATACCTACTATTCTTCTTGTAGCTTTTATAATCTTTTAAGCTAGTTGAGTACCGGTAAAATGGGGCGATTAGGGATTGACAGGCGAATCGGGAAAAAACCGGGAAAATCTTTCGACGCTCAATATGAGTTTTATATTCGTTGCAAAATCTTCCATTTTTTGTAGTTTAATAGTAGAATGTTGAAAGTTCACAAAACAACTCTGAATATGCATGATAATAGCTGCTAACTTATAAAAAATCGCGTTTCAAATTAACTTCCTGTGGTGGTCATTATTTTAGTGCTAGAAACTTTGCTCTCTTTTATTTATTTGATAATAATAGAAGACGACTATGATTTATAAACGTTATTTAGTGTTTGAACCAGCATATATATTAAAGGTAAGTCTCAGTTGTTAATGGTTTTAATGTATTTGATTAAATAAAAATACATGTAAAAATCTGTTGTTTTTGGGGATATTGGGGACGTCTTAGGTACAAATAACAACGAAAAAGGGGTCAATTGGGATGAAAATACGTGAAATGGAAACGACCTAAGTATAAATAGGTACAGGTTTGTAGGGTTGTCTATGTAGTTATAACAATATTTTTTAAATTTGTTGGTAAAAATCTGGTTTATTCGAAGCGAAATTGGGAATAAGTCTTTATTTGAAATAGATAAGCAATTTAATATAAGTAAGTCGATTTTGCAGAGACATGTAACAAGATCAATGAAATCTCAAGGTGAACAAAAATGTCTAAGTAATACATAATAAAATATTTAATATTTGTTCAGAGTGGGGGTATTCATCTGATTAATCCATGGAATAACCGACACACCTAATCTCTTAACCCAGATAGAAATATCAGCACTGTCGATTGCACCTATAATTGAGGTGATGTCTGCCATGTACTTTTGTCAGTTTTTCAATTTTTTTTTATTGATGATCACTTTGTTGGTGCAACTAAATAAATAAATAAATTAAAACTATAAATAAAAATAAAAGTAGTGCCAACCCTAGGAAATTTCTCATTTCGTCCCAATTAACCGCAATTTTCGGGTAAATAGGGATTACACCTATTTTTGCATTTTTTGCTTAAACTGGAATGCTAGTTGCATAATTTTAAATTAGATAACAAAGATGCCCCCAAGACTCAATCATTTTGATCCTGATATAGCATTATATACATCAACAACTACCTTAAAATTGCTCATAAAGTTGGAATTTGTCCCTAATCGCCCCATTTTACGGTATTCCGGATATTTGATTGGAAGTGGCTGAATCGATGCGAATAATTCTTCTAAATTTATTTTGTGTTATCGTTGTTGGGAGCGAACACCGCTAGTTGAAAAAAAAAAAAACAAAAAGCTAATAAAATGACAATTTACATCAAATTTATTCTTAATTTGAAAACCTACTTTTTTAAACTCCACGAACAGTTAATTTATGGTTAGTTCGTAACTTTCGTCACCACACAATCAAATTCAGTGGAACATACAAAAAAAAATTACACATTCGCGACACGCAACGCTTTTTTTTATTTCAATTTGTAATTGTTGCGGTCATGCTACGTTTATATGGCCGCTAAGGTGGCCTCGTTATGTAAGCAGATTGTTTACACATACAATTTGTTTACTCAGCAAGGTCGTTCTGTGAAAAGTTGGGTGAGCGCCTGCAATGTTCAAGAGAGCCCATTGTTGTATGTCGCGATATTTTAGAGCGTAGAGACGCGCAAACTGATTTTCGAAATCGATAATTTTGAGGAGTTAAACAAAGAATTAGCACTGATAAAATTAACATTCACACTGCATTATCTTAATTTATGCTATTTTTAATGTATATTAATTGGTTATCGGAGTTTATAGTTATTACAACCTAGGTACAGCCACCCACCTACTTGAGACGGGACATTGAGTTTAAATCTCAATTGTATAATAATAAAGGCTGTTCCACCCATCAAATAAACGACAAATATAAATCGGTTGACAAACTAAAAATCTAATTATAAATTTTGAGCTATTTCAACGTGACGCCATACGCTGTTGGCTTGAACGTCTCGTGCGAAAAAGTGTTTTTACTATAAAAAATGGCATAATCACTGGGATATGTAGATGATAATCGTTTGTGTATACGAAATTATTGGTGGTAGGACCTCTTGTGAGTCCGCACGGGTAGGTACTACCACCCTGCCTATTTCTGCCGTGAAGCAGTAATGCGATTCGGTTTGAAGGGTGAGGCAGCCGTTGTAACTATACTGAGACCTTAGAACTTATATCTCAAGGTGGGTGGCGCATTTACGTCGTAGATGTCTATGGACTCCAGTAACCACTTAACACCAGGTGGGCTGTGAGCTAAACAACCATCTAAACAATAAAAAAAAAACGAAATCACCTACATTAGCTCGTTACAAAAATCAGCGATTCTTTTAAATCATAACTTGGCAGGACTTGCTTAACAATAGAATTTCCGGAATTCCATAGATTCTAATTGCAAACTAGGCGAGTCTAAGCATTCTGTTGATTTCTAATTAATAAGTATATAGCGTATGCATAGTGTAATAATAGACCTTAACAGGCGCGAATTTGGACTGCTGGTGCCATGTTATCGGTTGAGTCAACTATTACCAATTTCTGCCCCTAAGTAGTGATGCGTTGTGATTTTATAGTTAAGTTCGATGATTGTCTTGCAATTGCAATTGTATTGGTTACGTTTTTGTGCATCTGTGCTTACTATTGCCAACGAAGACCCTTAAATTCAAGCCAGAATGTACTTCTAGCGTGCAACAGTAAATCGAAAAGGTATTAAACGTATCAAAACTTCATGCAGACAAAAGGCCTGTTCTAAAATTAAATGAAACCGTCAAAGCAGTTTTAATAATGTCCACGAATCGCGAACGACATAGATAATAAATACTGTTTTAAAATATTAGCACAGCTATAAAAAAACCAACGTTGGTTTGTTGATTTTTAAAACTTCATAAATAGTTCGACCTCTTGATATTCAATTTCAGTTTTGTTAACAATAGTTTTCATCGTTAAATTTTATACGGACCATTTGAAAGGAACTCAAACATGCAGTTTTGTATGTTACTGGCACGAATTTGCTTTTACCGATTGGAATGTAATACGCTTTTTAAATATCATTGTTACCGTTAGCTAAATGATCAATTTGTTTATTAATAATATTTCTTCGACATGTATCCGATGCGCGCGGTGACGATTTCGTAGCTATGCTTGCAATACAACTTATTATAATTTTATAATTATAATAAGTTTATACTTTACGATTAATTTAAAGTAATTTTAGAAATTTGAAAGTTTGTATCTTCGAAAATTAGGTGTTTGTCTCTCAATCACGCAAAAATTCATGATCGTATTTGTATGATATTTCCGACAAATATTGCCTATAACTAACTATTTTAATACGTAGGATACTTTTTATTGTGTTAAATAACATGTGCTCAGACAACGCCTGGTATATCTGCTATAATAAATGCGAGTTTGTTCGCTGATTCGTCGTGGCTTTCTATACCAGTGGATTTGCAAATCAACCACTAGTTTACGGACCAAAGAGTGACATAAGAAACTCTTTATTATAACAATATTTCTGAATTAACGAATTCAACACGGGCAAAACCGAGAGGCACGTCTAGTCTGAAAATAATTACAAGTCACAATATAATCATAGGTACCCACCTACCTGCATACACGTGCTGTCTATAGTCTCCGATAATAGCTTAACACTGTGCTGAGTGCGAGTTTTTAACGTTCTCGATAGCGTAAAAGTTAACTCAGTATGCAGTTGGACGGGGAGGACACGGCGCAACACACGCTCGCCGAGTGTGTAGCTTGGGAGGAGCAGCGCTGTGTCCTCACAAATGAAGTAGGAAGCGATCTGTCGCTGCCGGCCGTAGTGCGGAGGATGGTCGGCAGCGCAGAGTCGTGGGACGCGGTGGTGTCCTTCTGCGAGGACGTGATGTCGCAGAAGGAAACTGCAGAACGGGAGAGGGAGATCTCGACTCCCTTCCCCGGCCGCAGAAGGCGCACCGGGCGTAGGACAAGGGCGGACAGCGCCCTTTTCCGCCCCCCATGAATGGGTCCAGGGGCGAGGGAAAGCCCTCGCCCCCTATTCGATGGGTAGTCCATGAGGATTTCCCCACGAAAAAAAAAAAAAAAAAAAAAAAAAAAGTATGCAGTTGGAACAGCGCCCCTAGCGACAAACGTAGGCAAACGTTCCAACTCCATACATAATTTGAGTTAACTTTTACGTTATCGAGAACGTCTAAAAACACGCACTAAGCACACAGGTTGACAGCGAGATCGTCTGCTCCAATTAAAACATTTATGCATTTTTAAAATTCGATCAACAATAATAATTGCATTCAGAGCCACTTAACCTCTAACTGCAGGCTCTGAGGCACCTGAAACAAGTACTCAAGTACAGTTAAAGCGTACTAAAGGTACTTGAATAAGTTCTTAGTTGTATAGTAAGCGACTGTGTGGTCGTTTCGGAACAGGTTCTGAGTCGGCCACATGGTGGAAAGTGGCGGCATGTAGGCTGCTCCAAGACAGAACTATAATCTCAAAATTTGTGTTTATTTTTATTCGATTATTAAGTCTAAATATAAATGAAAATAGTGCTAGTAGTTTGTTAAGCTGAAAAATATGTGTTCGCAGATCGATTTTATCAAGATTTTTGTGTAGGTTTTAGGTTTTTTTTTTCGTTCTATTTGACACTGGTATAAGATGTATGACATTACTTTTATTGTTTTGCTGCGTCAGTCAGCGTCATGCGTTCCACTTTGACGGGTAGCAAATCCGTTATTTTGATAAATTTGAGACTTGTGTCAGAACGTATTGTGGGTACACACGGAAATAATATGGCGCTTCAGTTTGAAGATTGTCATAGCCCTTGTATAGTACAATGAGACTGTGACCTCATGACTGGAGGTGGGTGTACGATATACGGATATACGAGTTATATACGGGTTTATAAACGATATTTACGACATGCCCAAAACCAGATAGACCGTCCTACATGATTACATCAATTAGTAAATTCCAAAAATTTTATCTAAAATCGTAATGGAAACTCTCTGATAATTCAATAACCAAATTCCTACAGTTCGAATTTCGATTGACTAGTTACGTGTTAGATCTAATCTCTAGATAACTCCATTAGTTTGGTTGCTAACAATCAAATCGGCTTACATGTGTGTGCCCTACATTACAAGTCCGTATGGGTCAACTCGATCTACACGCTCAAACTCAATGTGGAGCGATGCACATGTTTGAAACCGTTTATTTATTTTCATTTCACGGTTCATTGTCATCTTCAACTTTGTCTGCTACTTAACAAAAAGAAAACAAATCAAATCTCATCAATGTTTTTTTTACTACAAACTGAAATTCTATATTATTTATTTCAATAAGTCATGTAACATGATTATTGAAACCTAAACTTTACAACTGGTAACCATAAGGTCTACAGTGCTGCGAAGACGCAGCAAAAAGGTATTGGCAAAAATATAAGGAGTTGACATTTTTCTGAATTTATTCTCTAGATATATATTTAGTTACCCTGTTTTTATTTTCGTTCTTGATTTAACTCCCACAAAACATGCTAGTATTGAAAAATGATTTCTCTAGTAGTAAGCTAAACTGAACGGCTAATAATTAACTCAGTGTAGCCAGTGGTGATTATTACTCATCCGAGCGTAGTTGGGATAACCTCTTAAGCCACCAGCGATTAGGTAGGAAAAAAGTTGACGTTTAGGTCTATTGTTAGGTCATCTATACTAATATTATAAAGCGGAAGAGTTTGTTTGTTTGAACGCGCTAATCTCAGGAACTACTGGTCTGATTTGAAAAATTATTTCAGTGTCAGATAGCTTATTTATTGAGGAAGGCTATAGGCTATATAAAATCACGGTAAGACCAATGCAAGCGGAGCACCAATAAAGAATATTTCAAAATTGTTTTTTTTTCCCTTTTGAGAGCTTCCACTGCGTGCGCTATATAGTATAGCATTGGAACGACTAGTAGATTAGTATTTTAATTAATACCTGGATGCTTTGAAGTATAAAAATAAGAGTACAGCAAAACAAAACTAACGTTGATAATAAGTTAACAGGCCAGTACTATAAACATCGCTATAACTGATCTCTTTCAGACAACCGTTTTTATCCAGAGAAATTCTGAAAAAGATACAGCAGCTATGCTGTGATGTACTTACTATTATAAAAAAAAAATCAGAATAATCGATCAAAATAGACGAAGCCTTTAAACACAAATATAATAAATTTATACCTACCCACAAAAAGAATCAAGCTCGGAGGATTAATATATCCTGTTCAAATTTAAAGTAAGAGCAAAAGTGTTTTCTAGTGAACAGCGAAACGACGACACAACACTTTGACACCGAACGACCTGAGACTACTTCTAAACCTTTCACTTCCATTTTCGGTTCATTAACTTCGTCGTTGTTATAATATTCGAAGACTTGTTCGTTCGGATGACGTTTTAGCATTTTCAATTGGAAGGTTGCACATTTTTCGCTAATCCCTACAACGCGTAACTTAAACAGGAGCCCAGAGAATTTACCTTTGTCAGATTACATTTATTTTAACAAGAGCTACAGATATCTTATCTTATACCTTTAAACGAGCAATTCTTGTATATTAATATATACATACTTATATAATCTGAATCTCGGAAAGGGCTCAAACGATTTTCATAAAATTTAGTATACAGGGGATTTCGGGGGCGATAAATCGATCTAGCTACAATTTATTTTTAGAAAATGTTTTTTTATTCGTGTTTTCAATAATCAACTCTTCCCGACATCTATTGGCGAATAATAATACTATTTTTCTTAATTGAGGGCAACTAACCGTTTTAAAGACACAACAAGATGGCGTTATCAAAAAAAAAGGTCATCATCTAGTGTACATAATAATATGTCGTAAGCGAAACGTTACAATTAGAAACAAATGACAATTATTTCTTTATTATCTTACTAAGTGAATTAGATGTTATTCTAAAACATTTTTTTTATTGTGTAGAATGTAGATATAGAACACATATTGATAGATAGACATCACCTCGTGAATCTCCTCACCCATCTTGAGGCATGAGGTCAAAGTCTTAATTTTATGGTACAACGGCGGTCCCATCTATTAGACCGGAGGGCATGATTGCTTTGTGGCTGAAATAGATGCGGGCTGAAAATCTCGTGCAGGTTTATTGTACGGCTTATTACCAGTTAAAAAATACATAATAATATGTGTCTTTATAATGATTTGAAAAATCATGTCATCTATACTAAAATATAAATCTACAGTGGTTTTTACGGATGTTCCGTTATAATTACTGAACCATGCATCTGATTGACTTGAAACTTGGTATCCATGTAGAAAATACATGTACTTAATGGATAGGCTAATATTTATATGAGTATTGGACTCCCTACACCAGTTGCGGGGGCGTTAATGATGATAATCTTTGTGGGGGTGAAAAATAATAATGTTAATTTTAAATGCCCAGCAAAGCGGACGGGTACAGCTAGTTAATTCTAATATTAGTAGTTCCTGTAGTTTAATTCTTCTTAATATTTAGATAAAATTAGATTTTCGAATAAATCGTTTTTAAGCTTCACGGTGGCAAGGAGAGCTAGAATACCATCATATATACGGTTTCGTAATATCGTCTGTTTGTCCTCGAAAATATGTTTGTCGGTCAATATCGTTGCGTTTGCGAAATTTACGCGCGTTCCATGCGTCGTCGACTCTTGAGAAATTCGTTTGAACAGTTCGAATAGCACTAATGGATACACTGATATTTGAATGTATGAATTTATTCTACTATAAGATAAAACTAATAAAAAAGATTATGCGACTGTACTGTCTAATTTATATAAAATCTAAAAAACAATTTAATTACATACGAGAAGGTTATACGTTAGGTAGACTTGTTTTTTCTTTTATTGTGAATATTTCTATTTATTTAAAAAAAAGAAAATATTTGAGAGAAAACAAAAAGAAAAAAAAGCCCGCTGAGTTTGTTTCGCCGGTTCTTCTCAGGACTGTGGCTTTTTTTGGAACCGGTGGTAGAGTTAACATTGTTATTTGTATTTTGACATTCAACAAGTGTGTCATACTGACATCTAAGTTGAAATAAATGATTTTGAATTTGAATTTGAATTTGAATATATATATATATATTTTTTTATTGCTTTGATGTTTGGACGAGCTCACAGCCCACCTGGTGTTAAGTGGTTACTGGAACCCATGGACATCTACAACGTAAATGCGCCACCCACCTTGAGATATAAGTTCTAAGGTGTCAAGTATAGTTACAACGGCTGCCCCACCCTTCAAACCGAAACGCATTACTGCTTCACGGCAGAAATAGGCAGGGCGGTGGTACCTACCCGCGCGGACTCACAAGAGGTCCTACCACCAGTAAAAATGCTGGTTAAAGTATAATAGTTATTGAAATTAAAAAAAGATTAACTAAAAAGTCAGGACTTTGTCTACTACTGAGTGTTAGTAAAAAGAAATTTTTTAATGTTGTCCATGGGCTCACGGGCATTTTGTGCGTACTGGAGTCTGGACACATCATAGGGTGAATGTAGCTAACCAAATTAGCATATAAGCGTATTCTCTGTTGTTTTATCTAATCCTAGCTCTCGTGGTCAGAATGATGACCAGTGCCTATCTTTACCAAACTAATTTTTGGGTCTTAAGTTTTAATCACAAACACATTTAATCATGTAAACATGGGCTACTTATAAAACTTGGTGCTTGTTGTAGGATTTCAAACCGCATCAGTCGTCATAGCTATTAGGTCACGGGGACTTTTCTAGTTACTTGAACATTAAAAAAGGGAAGAGATATAATAAAATAATAATGTCAGAAGTGGGATTCGAACCCACGCCCACAGAAGTGGACTGCGACCTGAACGCAGCGCCTTAGACCGCTCGGCCATCCTGACTACGATGCACTAAGAGGAATATTCCCATCTAATTGTTGTCTTGATGTTTGTTTTCGCTCCTGGAATTTTCATTTTATAAATAAACATTATCCTCTAGAATATGAACAAGTGAAGTACGAACCTTGTTGAAGCACAATGCGTGCATGAAGTTTTGAGTTAAGTATTTAATTTTTTTATTTTGAGTAAAAAATAATTTCTGAAAGATATAATTTAATTAATTTATTTATTTATGTACACACAAAAAAGAAGACATAGTAATAGAAAATTTATGTACAAAGGCACTGTTTATCTCTTTAAGAAATCTTTTCCAGCAGACCTGCGATTATGGAGGAGGATTACCGAGGATTATGAGAATAATAATTTAAGTAAGTAGGTGTTGTATTTTACGTTTCCATTAAATCGAACAAAACGTTCACTGTCGATCGAATCGAAACGATCTTTCAATGAACAAAATTCGAACAATAAATTATGGTCGAATTTCGACGACTACTTTAAACTGATAAGAATTTGATTGACCCGTGATACTTCCATTGGCAACAAGTCTATTATGATGATTAGTAATATAGATTTAATAATTTTCTTCAAAATCAAAGTTACTATTAATTAAATAATTACTAACGAAAAGGGCTGAAAATATATTTTGCTGCTGAGTTATTGTTTTTGGCACAGTCTTCGTTTGCAAAAAAAAAACTTTTCTATTAACTTTTCATTTTATTTCAGAAAACTAACTGACATTATAATTTATTAGTGTCTCAGAATAATAATGATATAGAGCGGTTGTTGTTTTTTTTAGTATCGGAATAAAAGTATTTTGAGGAAATCGTGCCGATTCACGTGTTTTCTATTCCGAGACACGCTTCCTTGAATGCTGGGCTAAGAAATACTTGCACCTCGAGCGACTTTGGCCCTTCGCCAGCATCCTAATGGACCGGACTAGTACTCAAACCACCAGAATTACTAAGTAATAGAAACTAATCTACCCATTAAGAGAGATTCACTTTATCTAGTATGAAATGTTATACTAGAATTAATTTTGTCAATCAATGGGTTTATAGAATTTTTAGTAAATGTACCATTATAGTTACAATAGCTGCAATTTCTAGGGCCCGCAAGTTAGAGAGTTAGAATCGAGTGTTCATAAGTACATATGGGAACGAATAATTAAGGAAAGATAATTCTTTTATTTTTTGTTGTTGCTCTCCTAGACAGAATGAGCATACAATCAAAAATGAGAACAACGCTAAGACACAACTACTTAAGCCTTAAAATTTAATTAAAAAAGGACACACCATATCGTACAGGAAACATAGTAGAGGGATTTTAAAGATTCAAATAATGTTTTGGGCCGTATATCGATCCAAGACTATTTGGTAAATGTCTTTAGCGCGATTCAAATTTTTGTTTTTTTGTCTCTATATTAATCTATTATCTATAGTCCAGATATGAGATCGTTTCGTATTAATTGAAGTCTGCGTGCGTTTCATTTGGAGAACCGGCACTGATAAGATGACTCTTGTACCACCTGTCTAACCGCTTGTTACAGTTTTGGTTCCCTCTACTGGACAATAACATTGACAAAATTGTGAACATATTTTAAATACAATAACTAGGTACTTACATGACATTATATATTTTAAAATTATATAATACTCGTAATATTATTTTCTAAACGCGTGATGAGAAAGACTTCTTGTCAAAAAAAGCTCTAATAATTTCCAAATGAGACATTTTATTGCATCGTTAGCAAGTACCGCAAAAAACATAGTAACACTATGTCTATAAGAAATTAATACAAAGGGAAGATCTTTTAAGGAATATCTTTGATCCATGCACCGGTATTTCGACTATAACTGTTCGAAATATGCATCAAATTGGTACACAGGTTACTTACATAAGGCTAAACCAGTTTCAGGTTAACTCTAGATCTCTTATGTTCAATAGATGCTACTGCAATGTCATAGTGACTCATATAATCGTCTACAGTAACGTAAATCTTATACCTTTAAATGAGCAATTCTTGTAAGTATATGTATAAATATATATATAATCTGAATCTCGGAAACAGCTCCAACGATTTTCATAAAATTTAGGATACAGGGGATTTCGGGGGCGATATATCGATCTATCTACGGTTTATTTTCAGAAAATGTTGTTTTAATTGTGTTTTAAATAATCAACTTTATCGATAATCAACTTAAACATAAACTTTTTTTATTGAAAGAAAATAACAAATAATATACTTAATATCAATATGTAATTCGTAATTAAATATACATTCTAAAAAACACAATGTATCAAAAAAATAAATAAATACCGAGTCAAGCTCGGTCATCCTCTAGTTAACTTTTTAATTTAAATAGGAATTGTTAACAGACCCAGTAATGAGGCTCGCGTGATCTAGTCTTCCGAATCACACGTCGATCACGTGAGCGAGAAGGGCAGCTGTTTTCGCACATAAAAACCTATTACTTTTATTGTCAAAACATCCACTTTTATTAATAACACGGGTAACAATATTTGGCAAGAGTTATTGCCTTGAGATCATTGTATCTATCGTTTACTAAGATTTATAATGCACTTACAATATTTAAAAATATGTGGGATACTAAAGATAAACAAAGCGTTTCGCATACTTTGTTCAGTTTATATCAGCGATCCATATATTTCAATACTATAATTACAAATTAGCTATGGCCTATTATTTGTAGCACTATTCGTCCCAGTAAGTTTTAAAACCCTGTGTTTATTTTTTGGATCAGTATAATGTTCCATTTGTGTTCGACTTACGACTTACGACAGCACTTGATTGTGGCACTGTAGACACAAAACCAATTCTAAGATAATTTGGGACTTATTACGGACCGTCTCTTGTAGATGCTCCGTGCTACTGAAATCCAATTTGCGAGCGCATTGTCTATTTGTTTGTAGAAATATATTTTTTTAATTTTTTTTTATTGCTTAGATGGATGGACGAGCTCACAGCCCACCTGGTGTTAAGTGGTTACTAGAGCCCATAGACATCTACAACGTAAATGCGCCACCCACCTCGAGATATAAGTTCTAAGGTCTCAGTATAGTTACAACGGCTACCCCACCCTTCGAACCGAAACGCATTACTGCTTCACGGCGGAAATAGGCGGGGTGGTGGTACCTACCCGTGCGGACTCCCAAGAGGTCCTACCACCAGTAAATATGCCATCTTGAAGATATGATGTAGTTTTAGTAAATCATATTCAATTTTAATGATTCTATATATTTTTAGTAGTTTTATTTTGATGTTTTGTTCCATTGTAACAATTTGTAATTCGACATCAGACTGCATGTTTGTGGTCTGGATTTGCGAAATCTCGTTACCTGTACGTATAATATGAAACCGGTTTAAATGTTTACCACATTCAGTGTGTATTCAATATTGGGAAATCAAATACAGATGCACGAAAACTGATACTATAATTAACATCGTATTTGGAACTATTTCGTTTGTATTTATTAATAAAGTATTTCCAAGCGTTCAAAATTTGAGTAAGATTATCATGTACATATAAATTTGCTTAACTTATCACTAGTTCTCAAATGAAAAACGATTAGGAAAATTTACGATTATTATCAATAACCTTGGGATAGAGCTTCCTAATTGCCATCATAGTTCCTAACAGATGAGGAATTTTGACTTGCAAGGTCAATGAACAATAGTGAAATTTACTTTATTTGGGTTTACGTTTAGTCGCGAAAGCTAACGATAGCTTCTAGTTTTTTAAGATATATAATATATCATTACATTTATTGTATTTAAATTATATGATTCATTCTGATTGATAGCATTTTAAATAAAATATTCAATGAACTATTTCATTTGCACAAAATTAATTATACATATTAAAAGATTCAATTTAAGGCGAATTCATTCGTTATTACGATTTGGACTGCTTATCTTCATGAAATGAGATAATTTCTAATAACATTGGGGAAAGTTATCGTCTCTATTACTAAGTTGCTTTAAGCCAAATATTATAAAATACCGTATAGATAGCCCACTGAGTTTCTCGCCGGATCTTCTCAGTGGGTCGCTTCTTAGTAGGTGGTAGATTCTGCGAATCACTGCTCTTGCTAGGGCTAGTGTTAGTAAATTCTCTCAGGCGTAGCCCGTGAGCTCAACCACCCGTCCGGGTATAGCTGAAATAGCCCCTCAGGCTATCAGCGAATAGGTACGAAAACCGTATAGAATTAAATTTAAAATTAATAAAATACACTTTTGAAGCTTTTTTTTTGATAAAAATATCCAAGTGTAATAGTATTAACAGTACCCGTAGTGCTGTTTTACTGCACAGCGGTGAAAGTATTCTGTTGAAACGTATATAGCCAATATTCAAGGTAAGTAAGCGTAGCTTAGGTTTTGTGAAGTTTAACTGAATTTAAAAATAGAATTTTGTTTTCGAAGAACGACAATTCTACTAAAATAAACAAAATGAGGTTTCTTGCCGCAGAATTGCCGGTGAAGTTGTCGTGGCCTAAAGGATAAGACGCTCGGTGCATTCGTATCCTGTGATGCATCGGAGTTCGAATCCCGCTGGCGGGTACCAATTTTTATAATGAAATACGTACTTAACAAATGTCCACACGATTGACTTCCACGGTGAAGAAATAACATCGTGTAATAAAAATTATTCCCGCAAAATTATAATTTGCGCAATTACTAGCGGTAGGACCTCTTGTAAGTCCGCATGGGTAGGTACCACCACACGGCCTATTTCCGTGCTGTGAAGCAGTAATGCGTTTCGGTTTGAAGGGAACTATACTGAGACCTTAGAACTCATATCTCAAGGTGGGTGGCGGCATTTACCAATAATAAGCAATAAAAAAAACAATTGAAGTGGTCTGTCTTCATACTTAACAAATGTTCACGATGACTTCCACGATGAAGGAATAACATCCTGTAATAAAAGTCAAACCCGCAAAATTATAATTTCCGCAATTACTGGTGGTAAAGATAAGTATATGCATTTCACGATCTACTTGTTTCGTCTAATAAAAATCAGAATAATTAAAAAATCAGAAGAAGAACCATTTAAAAAAAATACAGTTGGGACACGTTTACAGAGACTTAAAACAATGACTCACGCACACCATGTCCACGACTACCTTCTCTCACGAACGCCACCGATCGAATGAATGTTTCGAGCAAAGGCGTTGCTATTTATAGGCACCTGGCGCGATGACGTGACTCTCGCCCCACCGCCTGACGTCACTGAGTAGAGGGGCCGGGTAGTGACAAATTCTCTAAGACGGCCTCTCCTGACAGCTGAACGGCCTCGTCAGCTTGGTTCCCTTCAGGCTGGTCTCCCTCGACCACCCCAACCTGGTCTTCCTGCTCCTCTTCAACACGATCACCATGGGACTCATTCTCATTGGATAAGTGCCCATCGTGTTCATCGTCATTTAAAACAGAAAACTCTTAGTAAGCTGCTCAATGTTTGTTCTTGCTATTATTAGCAGTCACCCACTCCAACCAGACCACAAGTGTGCACTTCAAGTGATCATATCAGAATAGGCGGCCACCAATATCCGTATACGTTAGGCACATACGGTATAGACAAACGCTTAAAGTTAATTGTTTCGCCAATGAATGAGTCCGGATTCTCAGACACTGAGTAAACAATCACTTGCGTCATGGTCAA
Source organism: Bombyx mandarina (assembly GCF_030267445.1). Taxonomy (NCBI): domain Eukaryota; kingdom Metazoa; phylum Arthropoda; class Insecta; order Lepidoptera; family Bombycidae; genus Bombyx; species Bombyx mandarina. Next base: position 8,173,239 of record NC_143223.1, read on the forward strand.
TTGCCAAATGCCAACAAACATTGAAACATAACCGTTAGCATTACCATCCAATAACCACTATCGGGGTTTTTAGAGGGCAATATCAACTACGAAGCGTTGCCACAATGTCGGGGCATTGCCACAATGTCGGGGCAGAACAACAGCCACAATGTCGGGGCATTGCCACAATGTCGGGGCAGAACAACAGCCACAATGTCGGGGCATTGCCACAATGTCGGGGCAGAACAACAGCCACAATGTCGGGGCATTGCCACAATGTCGGGGCAAAACAACAGCCACAATGTCGGGGCATTGCCACAATGTCGGGGTAAAACAACAGCCACAATGTCGGGGCATTGCCACAATGTCGGGGCAAAATAACAGCCACAATGTCGGGGCACAACAACAGCCACAATGTCGGGGCATTGCCACAATGTCGGGGCAAAACAACAGCCACAATGTCGGGGCATAGCCACAATGTCGGGGCATTGCCACAATGTCGGGGCAAAACAACAGCCACAATGTTGGGGCATTGCCACAATGTCGGGGCAAAACAACAGCCACAATGTCGGGGCATTGCCACAATGTCGGGGCAAAACAACAGCCACAATGTCGGGGCATTGCCACAATGTCGGGGCAAAACAACAGCCACAATGTCGGGGCAGAACAACAGCCACAATGTCGGGGCAGAACAACAGCCACAATGTCGGGGGTTGCCAGGATTCTGTAACACGGCCACTCCCGACGGCGAGGCGTCCCCGACCGCTTCATCCCTCAGCAGAAGCATATCTCCTCCAGCTACGTCAGAGCTTGCATCAACAAGGTCACCCTCTGCAACGTAACAAAAAAAATTACACCCAGACCTCAATCCCTACTACAGACGCAAGCGTGCACTGGTACATCTGCAGCGAGGACGAGCCAAAGATAAACATTTGAAGTGAGAAGAATAGATATCGCACAACTGTCCCAAACTGCGCAATTTGAAACACCTGCACGATTCCTTTACTGAGTTAGCCGGTACAGGAAACGTCTAAAACAGTAGCGCGCTGTTGTCGGCAATATTCACCGATACAGATACTGAACATTACAGACACAACACAGCTAAACAGTAGGGACGCAAGATCCGGCCGAATCCGCATCTACCATACTGCTCAAAAAAATAAACGGGAAGTAAAGCACCGTCGTGCCCACCTCAACCTCAAAAATGGGAAGTAAAGCACCGAAGTGCCCACCTCGACCTTCACATATTAATTTCGAAGAAAAGGCTGCATGTCACCAGGGTCCACTCGTAAGGATGATGTGGAAGCAGGGCAGCCGTCCCAGCTCCAATCTGCTCACACGATGCGAGGCTGCACCACGTGTGGCGGGCGTCCCGCTCGACCGTCCTGATAGATTATCCGTTGGGTAGTCCGCAGCAGCAGGCCGCAGACTAAGCGACATCGCCCTCTGCGTCACTGCCAGTCGTACGGCACCGTGAAGTTGGCGGCTCGCGAGCATCACGTGCAGTGTGCACACGAGCAGTACGTGCGGTATGTACGCCAGAAACAGGCGAGCGCGCGCAGGCAGCGGTACGCGAGCAGTGCGCGCATTTTGCACGCCAGAAGTAGGCAAACGCGCACAGTTACGGCACGCGAGCAACACGTGCAGTATGCACGCCAAAAGTAGATGGGCGCGCGTAGGCAACGGCACGTCGCTTGCGTGCTACTGCCGCAGGAACCATTGAGGGGCCCGAGCTGGCGACAATGCCCGTGAGGCACCATCCTCACCATTGGGTAAGGTCCACGGATTGAGAAAAGTATGAAAGCATCAAAGTAAGCAGTAATTGTAAAACAAAACAAAGTTCAGAGTTTTACTCTACTGTGGGCTATTTGAGTCCTTTATCCCACTTCTGATATTAAAAAATCAGAAGAAGAACCATTTAAAAAAAATACAGTTGCGACAACTGCTTAGTCTTTCCCTTACAAAAAAACAAAACACTAGTGTCTCAGTTTAAAAAAGTATATATTACAAAAAAAAAAACAGGCAGTTGAGCACACAAATTTGTAGGGTGTGGTTGTACGGCCGATCTGACTCTCCCTCTGTGGGTTACCCTCCTGAATTCCGGCAGCCAACGGACGTGGGTTGACCCGCTGAAGCACCACGTCTGGACTCCTGGAGGTTTCCTGGGCTGGCTAGATCACCAGGGTACGGGTTACTGGGCGGAGATGACCTTTTCAGCACACGCAGTTATCGGGTGAAGCAATAAGCAAGAAGCGTGGAAAAAAACAGCTAGGCATGAACCCCTAAAAGCGGGGTCGAATCCGTTTATTTTAATCGTGTTAATATTAAACAGCACACGATATTGCTGTACTAAATATATTTTTTAAATAAATTATTTGTAGGTAAGTCGTCTAGGTTTGAAAACGAACTTTAACTGAACTCGAATACAAACGTAAGACTAATAAGGAAGTCTAGTGACGACTGCCGGCGGCTGCGCAGTCTCTGCGCCAGCCGAACCTACGTCTCGGGGGGAGGTGGGAACTATTGTTCTCACCTCAGCGGTACAGTCGATAAAATAACTGCTTTGAACATAAATACTTTTGTTTTAAGGTTTTTTTTTTATCTTTTTTTATTTTTCAGACGATTTCAGTTGTAACGTTACGTTACATTACCCCCCGTCGCGCATAAGGATTTTAATTTTAAAATTAAAATCCGCAATTTTCAATCGTGTATCAATTTCTTACAATCACCTTTCACACAACCTTTCATACTTCACCAACAGTCAAAATAAATCAAATAATATGTAAAATTATAAGACTCTATAGCATAACGAAAGTCATAAGTCATATGAATCGGCTTACGACTTTTTGCAAGAAATGTAAAAAAAAAGATTTTAATGGACATGGGCAACAAAAACGAAACGTAACAACTATGAGTGTTGACCTAATATTTTCAAGTCTTTAATATGCCAAGTGCCTATGTTTTTACCCGACATGTCTTCTAGAACGTAGACAAGTGGCGAGAGTTTTTCGACAACTTTGTACTTGATATATTTCGGTGCTAACTTCTTACTAAAATACTTATCTTTGTCACTCAAGACGTAAGCGCGTTTATAAACAGTATCTCCTACATTAAATTCAAAAGGCTTTCTGCGTAAATTATAGTTAGCAGTGTTTTTTACGTGTGCGTGATATAAAGATTTCTGAACTTGATCGAAGATGGAGCTCAAACACCCTAGGTTTTCGGCATACACATCTCGAGGTAGAAACAAAACTTGATCACCCAAATCAATATCAGTATAATGAGAGCCACATACTACTAGTTCTCTGCCAAAGACAAGAAATGACGGAGTGAAACCAGTAGCCTCGTTAACCGAATTATTAATGGCAAACTGGACACTAGGAATAAAAGTATCCCATGACCGATGATCGCTATCAACAAACGTAGAAATACAAGTAATAATTGTTTTATTATACCGCTCTACGGTATTCACCTGGGGGGTATATTTTGGCGTGAAAAATACGTTTGGTATGTTATACTTTTTGAATAGTGCATTTGTATGACTACTAATGAACTGAGAGCCATTATCGAGAAAAATTGTTTGAGGCACACCATGAACGAGGAAAATTTGCTCTTCTAAAATTCGGACTATAATGTCTGAAGTTGCCTTTTTAATTGGATAAATGTGACAAAATTTCGAAAAACAGCAAGTTATCACTAGAATATGGCAATTTTGTTTTCGAGTCACAGGCAAAGGACCCATTAAATCAATCGATAACATCTGATACGGTCGAGAGCACTGCTTGGGGCGACCCATTTCTCCAAGGGTAGCATGGTTTTGAATTTTGTACTTGAGACAAGTGGAACATGAACCTACGAAATTTGCTACGTCTCGATACATGCCTGGCCAATAGTATCTAAGGGCGATACGTCTGTAGGTCTTAAAAATACCCAAATGACCAGCAGTTGGTTCACTATGATTCTCAGCAATGACAGTGTTTCTAAGTTCTGAAGGAACTACCTCTTTCCACGAAAATTCATTTGTGAGATAACACTTATTCTTACTACAACGGAAAAGAGCGTCATTTTTGATATGATAATTTGGATAATGTACAGGCTGGGTCAAACAATTATTATAAAGGGTCTTATACCAATCATCACTAGAAGTCGTGAGTGATTTAGCAGTAGTGATAGTAGTGACCGGGACAGCTCTAGACAAAGCGTCGGGAATCACATTGTCTACACCGCGGCGGTGTTTGATTTCAAAATCAAACGACGATAATCGAACTCCCCAACGTGCAAGCCTACCCGTAGGATTGTTCAAGGAAAGGAACCACTTAAGTGCGCTGTGGTCTGTGTAAACCGTAAATGTCTTTCCGTTCTCCAGATAGCAACGCCAGTGCTCGAGAGCCACGAGAACAGCTAAGGTCTCACGTTCGGTAATGCTATAATTCTTTTCGGCCCCCGATAAGGACTTGCTCATATACGCTATAGGGTGCTCTTTCCCGTCAATAGTTTGTGTGAGCATACCACCTACCCCATAGTTACTAGCATCTGTATGGACTTCGAAAGGCAAATCATAGTTTGGGCATGAGAGAACAGGTGCAGAGACCAAAGATTCCTTAAGTTTTTTGAACGCAGTGTCAGCCTCATCTGTCCACTGGAAGGGAGGTGTTGATTTTTTGTTCGATGTCAACCTATTAAGCGGCCCTGCGATAGTGCTAAAGTTTGGGACAAATCTCCGGTACCATGTTGCCGTACCTAGGAACCGTTTCAAGTCCTTACGACATGTAGGAGTTGGGTAATTTAGAATGGCTGTAACTTTATCCGGATCAGTCCGCAAACCATTCGCGTCGACCACATAGCCTAAATATTTAAGTTTACTTCGAAAAAATTCACACTTTTCTAAATTAATTGTTAGATTAGCATGGCGCAGTTTGTCTAACACGCGAAGAAGAAGACTAACATGCTCATCAAACGTGCTACTTACTATTATCACATCATCTAAATATGCGAACGCCTTGTGATCCATGTTGCCAAACAATAAATCGACTAACCGCTGTTGCGTAGAAGGCGCATTGGTCAAACCAAACGGTGTAGTCTTAAACCGTAACGTCCCTCGTCCCGGAACGTAAAATGCCGTCTTGTCCCTATCTTCGAGTGCTATTGGTAATTGCCAGAAAGCCTTTGATAAGTCAATACTGCTAAGATAGCGCGCGTCTCGCAAGTTGTCCAATATCTCCGATATGTAAGGTAAGTTATAAGCGTCGCGTTTTGTAACAGAGTTTAGCTTCCTACTATCTAAGCAGAACCGCGGCTGACCATCCTTTTTAGTGACTAGCAATACCGGGGATTGCCAGGCACTCTCACAAGGCTCAACTACATCAAGCTGGAGCATTTCGTCTACTTGCTCGACTAGGATTCTCTGTTTCTCTGGTGAAAGCCTATAGTAGCGCTGTCTCACAGGAGGAGAATTCCCCGTGTCAATGTGGTGAGTAATTAAGTTTGTGCGTCCAAGTCCTTTGCGCTCAAAAGATATTTCTTCAAACTGCTTGGTAATATTGTCAACGACGGCCTTTTGTGATTCGTCCAAATAATCATACGAGCGCAAAAAATTGGTTGGGCTACCAACATCTAAATTAGCCAATGGAGGGCCGGGGCAATGAATAGAACTCAAGTACTTCGGGCAAATTTTAAATGTGTGCCAAAAGTCAATCCCTAAAATAAGCGATGATTGAACTTCTGGAACTACGTGACTCTGAATAATGTGGAACTGGTTTTCGAAATGCACGGGCATATTAATATAGCCTATACTTTTAAGATTTTGTCCACCAGCCGCAACAATAGTCAATTTATCATCAGTACACAACTCCAGCCCACGACTAACTAATGCACTATGAGCATTGTTGCCTAAAATAGTAACCGCTGAGCCTGAATCCAAAAGGCCGGAAACTGTCAAATCGTGTATCTTAATATTAACATAGGGTCTTTTATCGTTAATTGGTTTTGTATGCAGAATTGAAGCAACCTTGTAGCCATTAAAAAATAAACTAATTGTTTTTAACCAATTCTTCCATTCATCCTGGCTGGTACGTTGTATCTTTACATGTTCCAGGGACAATGGTTTGCTACAATTCTGCAAATTTAGTTTTTTGGAGCCTGTTTGCCAGTACAATTTGAACACTCAGGTTTCTTAACTCCCTTGCGACCACACTTAAAACACAAAACTTCCGTATTAGTGCAGTCCCTAAAACTATGCGTATTGTTGCGGCACCTAGGACAATAGGGTAATTTTTCCCTTGCATCGTGATGACTTTCTTCAATACTGTGTAGATATTTTTGATTAATATTAGTGTTCCTGTTTATTTTTAATGGTTGATACGACTGTTTGTTGTAACTATAGCTAGATTTATAGTCGTAGGTCGATTTCACCTTGGTCGCATATTTGTACGCAAATTCTGGTGCCAAGGTATCGGAAGTCGCTGCAGATGGTTCTCGAAAGTGGACGAGCCTAGACTGAACAATTTCATAATTCCTGCACAAGGATCTCAATTGGTCAATGTTGCATATTTCAGTAGCAGAGGCTAGAGTGCTTGCATAGCAAGGGCGGATATTATGTAATACTATTTCAAGCTTGTCCTCTTCCGAAAGTGGATTTAAGAGGCGGGCAAACATACCCGAGAGAATAGCTAAGTATATCGTAATATTTTCCGTTTCCCCTTGAGTCCTAGCACGAATCTCAGCAAGTAAACGGTAATCATAGTCTGCTTTATCAAAATCTTTTTTTAAAAGAACAACAAGATCATCCCAAGATGAAACCTGGTCCTTAACACTCCTGAACCAATGCAGCGCATCATCTGTAAATATTTCTGTAGCAGATGAGATAAGTTTTGAGTCGGGGATGCTACGCGCCTCGCTAAATTCATAGACACGTTGAATAAAAGATCGAACACATGACTTACCATCGAACTTCAGCCTACTCAGTTCTGAAGTAACACCTCTATCACAAGTAACAGCGACATTAATTGGTGCCTGAATGCCAGGTACAGAAGCAGATGCTGAACTAGATACACCAACTAATAGAGGATCAACTGCCTTTTTGCTTAATTTCTGGAATTTTTCGTAGGATTCTTTAAAAAGTTTACTACAAGTAGAGTGCGGCTTCTCTACTTCATCAACCACTATTCTGTTGATCCTATGATAAAGGTGATGAAAAATATTTTCTATGCGCGATAATGTACTTTTATCAGTAGGGCTTGACTCGAGACTTGCATTGACTTTATTCAGCAAGTCCAAAACAGTTTGCAGATCATCTAGGGGTTCGAGATGAGAACATAATACATCTTCTGAAGGAAAAGATTGACTTAATTTGCTAATCTGTTTCCTAAGATCAGCCACCGTAGCACCGGGGGTCTCACCTCTTATCGCAACTTCGTATTCCAGTTCAGTTTTTTGTAGGGATAAAAATTTTATCGTAAAAACCATAGTGATGCCTCAGAGTTAGCTCGAAATGGCATACGAATAAAGTAAAGGAATATAGTTAAGAGAAAAAAAACTCCGTTCTGTTACAAGGTTCGTACCAATAAAACGTCTAGGACTAAATAAAAAAAAATCCAGAAGATGAAAATAAAGTAAAAATATATATGTACTACTTAAATTAAAAAAAAAAAAAATCGTCTAGATTGTATTAATACAAAAAAACAAGCTTTTTGTTTAATTAAAATTTAAATTAACAAAGAAAAAATTAAATCTGATTGCACTTTTGTTTATGATTGTACCTATTTTTGCTTGAAACAAACCTTAAATAAAAAAACGTTAGGTTTGTAAGTGTCACAAACTAAAAAAATGTAGGTACACAAAAATAACACAATATAGGACATGTACAGTACGACGATTTTTACAACACTTAGGACAATCACAACACAATAATGTTTAACAAAAGGACACACACACACACACACGTATAATCTGCAACCACTTGACTCAAGAGGCAAAGTCAGATATAACCACGTTGGGCGCCAGTGCGACAACTGCTTAGTCTTTCCCTTACAAAAAAACAAAACACTAGTGTCTCAGTTTAAAAAAGTATATATTACAAAAAAAAAAACAGGCAGTTGAGCACACAAATTTGTAGGGTGTGGTTGTACGGCCGATCTGACTCTCCCTCTGTGGGTTACCCTCCTGAATTCCGGCAGCCAACGGACGTGGGTTGACCCGCTGAAGCACCACGTCTGGACTCCTGGAGGTTTCCTGGGCTGGCTAGATCACCAGGGTACGGGTTACTGGGCGGAGATGACCTTTTCAGCACACGCAGTTATCGGGTGAAGCAATAAGCAAGAAGCGTGGAAAAAAACAGCTAGGCATGAACCCCTAAAAGCGGGGTCGAATCCGTTTATTTTAATCGTGTTAATATTAAACAGCACACGATATTGCTGTACTAAATATATTTTTTAAATAAATTATTTGTAGGTAAGTCGTCTAGGTTTGAAAACGAACTTTAACTGAACTCGAATACAAACGTAAGACTAATAAGGAAGTCTAGTGACGACTGCCGGCGGCTGCGCAGTCTCTGCGCCAGCCGAACCTACGTCTCGGGGGGAGGTGGGAACTATTGTTCTCACCTCAGCGGTACAGTCGATAAAATAACTGCTTTGAACATAAATACTTTTGTTTTAAGGTTTTTTTTTTTATCTTTTTTTATTTTTCAGACGATTTCAGTTGTAACGTTACGTTACACAGTTGGGACACGTTTACAGAGACTTAAAACAATGACTCACGCACACCATGTCCACGACTACCTTCTCTCACGAACGCCACCGATCGAATGAATGTTTCGTTTTTTTTTTTTTTTTTTTCCTACCTAAGCTGAGAGCCTTGAGAGGCTATGTCAGCGTAACCCTAACTTTTGTAGGTGAGCTCACGGGGCTCAAACCTGATGACGTTGCTAACACGAACCCTAGCAAGAGCCGTGCTTCGCAGAATCTACCACCGGATCGGAAACGCGACCCACTGAGAAGATCCGGCGAGAAACTCAGTGGGCTGTGTCTGGGAGTTAATTTACTCGTCGAGCCCTTCGTCGTAAGCGACGGGTTCGACGAGAACGGTGACCGGTGCTTGAAGTACCTAGAAGCACCGTTAGTGGATCGGGAGGATCCGAGATGACGTGTTTTGGGCGACGTCGACTGCTTTCCATTCTGTCCGCAGGATCGGGAATGTAGTTACCGGCGGCCACGATGAGAGGGTTCTCGTGTCGTGCCGCTTTATCGAAGTGGCGCATTGACGCCGACTGCATATACTTACTGGTGGACTCTAAGTCCAGGTCGTCATGGAGGTCGACGTTCCTGACGAACCACGGGGCTCCGACGGCTATCCTGCAAAAACGGGATTGAATAATTTGGAATGACTTTAAGTGAGTGCGGGCCGCGTGAGCGAACACTACACTTGCATAGGTCATGACGGGGCGTATGCAAGTTTTGTAGAGTGTCACCTTATTTCTAAGGGACATTTTACTTCGCCTACATATCATCGGGTAGAGACGTCCTAGAATGAAGGCGGCACGATCGCGTACCGTCTTGATGTGGGGGCGGAATGTCATCCTACTGTCGAGGGTGACGCCTAAATATTTGACCTTCGGGGCCCACGGTATGGGCTGGTCGAACATCGTGATTGGGCGAACGGCGGGGGCGGGGGTATTGACGCGCCTAGTCGGGAGGGGGATGCTCAGCGTGGTGTTCGGAGGGCGACCCCTTTTGAAGAGCACCGCTGTGCTTTTCGTGGGGTTAATGTCGATGCGCCACTTCCGGAACCACTGTCCCATGGTGGTAGCTGCGGTCTGAAGTCGTCGATGAAGCAACGCCTTCTTCCTACACGAGTAGTAGATGGCGGTGTCATCGGCGAAGAGCGCCAGATGGGTCTCCGGAGACCGGGGTATATCGTTGATATACAAACTGAATAGTAACGGGGAGAGGGCGGAGCCTTGCGGGACTCCGGCTGTGACGTGACGGGGCCGGGAACGCGTTCCCTCGACTCGATATCGGAACGAACGGTTCGACAAGTAGTCTCGTATGATGAGCACGAGTCTGTCTGGCACTCCCATGTTATACAGTTTGAATATCAAACCGTTGTGCCAGACTTTGTCGAACGCCTTCGCTATATCGAAGAAGAGGGCTCCTGTCGGAATGGGTTTCCGCCTGTTCAGCCCTAGTAAGATGTGCTCCGTGAGGCGGTGCACTTGATGGACGCACGAGTGTCTGGCGCGGAATCCAAACTGCTCGTCTATAAGAATTTTATTCGCGGATACGAAATCCCAGAGGCGTTTACGAAGGAGCCGTTCGTATAATTTGCCTATCGCCGGGAGGAGACTGATGGGGCGGTAACTCGCGGTTTCGTTATTCGGTTTGCCCGGCTTGTGTATGCCGATAACGTCCGCTTCCTTCCACGCCGCGGGAAAGATGCAGTTCGTCATAGCAGCATTTAATATCGTGGCCAACATCGTTATCAGTTGGGCTGGTAACAGTTTTAGCGCGCGGTTGCGGATGCCGTCGGAGCCGGGAGCTTTCCGTGGTTGTAGGCTATCGATCGCCTCCTTAACCTCGGAAGTGGTAATGGGGGGTAACGCGTCCGAGGGCGGCAGGGAAGCTCTGCGCTCGACCTCCCTGTCGACGAACTCGGTGTGTTCGGGGTCCGCGTGTTGAGTGCTGGTGGTGCACTGTTCTTGCAGTGCATCGGCCAGCAACTCTGCCTTGTCATCGTCATCGTAAGCCGGTGGTTGGCCTGAGGGGCGTACGAGAGGCGGCATAGTGACGATAGTTTCGGACTTGAGGGTCCTAGCTAGTCGCCAGTATGCTTGGTGAGTGGGCGCGAGTTCTTTTAAATAACTATCCCAGTTTTCGTTTCGGGCGTCGCTCAAGCGGGATTTGACCTCCCGCTGTAAGCGACGCATCCGAGTCCGGTTTGAATCCGTGGGATATCGATCGTAGGCCCGGATTGCCGCGTTCCTAACTCTTATGAGGTCCCTAAGATCGGGGGAAAGTCTGATGCGGTGGAAGCTATCCTCCACATCGACTTGCTTTGAAGATCTTGTGATCGCCGTCGATGTTTCGAGCAAAGGCGTTGCTATTTATAGGCACCTGGCGCGATGACGTGACTCTCGCCCCACCGCCTGACGTCACTGAGTAGAGGGGCCGGGTAGTGACAAATTCTCTAAGAGTATTATATTTCAAAACGAAATGAAAGATATGATAAAAAAAAACAAAAAGACCTTATTGTGATTGATCATAAAACTCATAAACCATAATGTATTCACTCCCTAAAGGCTACATCAAGAACACGTAAAGACAACATAATAATAACATTACTTGATTTACCATGTCAAACGTATTTGGTCACGAAATGCGGAGTAGGTATGTAGCCAGAGGAAAATTTTATTACGGATATAAACCTAATATTAGGACGTTTTACATTTAGATTTTATACTGTGATTCCTGACAAAAATCGCTTCTATTATTGCGATTAATTGTTATTAAAAAACATGTTGAGTTTTTTTGAAATTCCTTTTTCGTTATGTGTGTAAAATAATATAAAAAGTATGTTTGTCAACAAATAGTTGATCATAGGATACGCAATACTATCATTAATTTGTTTATGTGATTTGATAAGCTGTCACAACAAATAACTAATTAATATTAGGATCGAATGTTTAATCGATTACCACGCTGATGTTTGTGCAGCAAATGTGTTTCATATTATCTAATATGAATTGCAAACAGTAATAAATGAAATTTGTTCTGAAATTTTGTAAATTTCAAATTACTGAGTACTGCTGTAAGTGACTAGAAGACGTTTGCGCCTTAGCTGTTTTTAAGTTAGCCTTAGCGGTTCCTAGAAATACGACTCCACAGCTGCCGCCCACCTCGGGACCTGAAGTCTAATTCTCAATTGTATTGGCATAACAGGTCCAGCAATATCGAACGTTTGGCTAGTTTGTATTGTACAGTCCGTTAAAAATATATTGCGCGGACGGAGAAATATAAAATTTCCCACACTTATAGAGAATATAGAGAAGGAGTGCAGAATACTAATATTTTTTTTTAAATAAAATCAATAAACAAAACATTACACACACTACCATGTATTTGACATAGACACAAATGCATATATGTACACATAAAGCCTGTGGTCAAAATAAGATTAAGTTAATATTGTTTATCTTTATTATTATTTGTCTATGGTGTGGTTTTGGCGAAATCTGTAACTGGAACCATAATAATGTACAAACTTATAATTTCAATTAATTATCGTAGAATTTCGATTACTCCGAGACCACTGGTTATTCCAAATCCGTCTCGTTCGTCTGTTAGATAACAAAACAAAAAAAAAAACGTTTAATATTGTGAAATACACGTCACTGGGCGTTACGTGGACCCAACTTTATTCAATCTACGGAGTGTTGCGTAAATACCATATAATACCCATAGTGATTTATTCTTCATTATCATATGTTCCACTTAAATGTGAAGCACGAAAACTTACGTTTATTTTTATGACCTAGAGGGATTCGTAACCCATCCGAATTTCCAATGATTACCTACTTTTGGCTTTCACCGAAAAAAAACAATCCAAATGCTGTTTGATTACACTTCCTTTATTTCCACAACTTTAAATAGGTTTTAAAGTACACTAATTGCCTTAATCGATACGCTTTTGTAAAGTACGTCTTGCTTCTGTCCTCGCTCAATCAGTGTGTCGTTCGCCATTTTGCGTGCATCACGCCCCGCCTCTTTGTGCCAGGGCGGAAGTCAACAGAATTTAGGATCGTTATGAAATTAGAATTTAAGTTATAAAATAATCATAAGTCTTAGTCTGTTATTATTTCCTACTTTTAATGTTTACATAAATAATGGGCACGAGGATTGATTCTAAATAAATATATTTTAAACATACTTCAACAGAGTTTGCTATTAATATTTTACTATGTTTCTAATTAGGTAATTTGAATAAAATGATCCTAACACTACTTTAGACTAATAGTAATATCAAGGTTCGATTTATGCGATATTAAGATATAAATCAGCAGGAAATTGAGATATTCAAAGTAATATTATAAATACAAACACGTGTCTGTTCATGTTTTACGATTAACTAATTACTCAGTCAGTCAACCAATCATTATGATATTCTGCATACACGTAACCCACGGAAGGGGAAATTTTCTTTAAAAAAAAGAATGTTTTTTTTTACATATCATTTTATTTACCAGACAATATTTTTTATCCATAAAATTTTAATATGTTGAGTCTGAATAAATTTTACAAGTATAACCATAAACACATATAACATTTGACAAGATCTATGTACAGTTTTCGTTAAAAAAATATATATACTTATATATTTTATCGTTTTTGATGTGAGATTCCTGAGTAATGCCTTTTAAGCAGAACATTGTATTACATAATACCAAAGGCCTTTGTGTTACTTAAGCACTTAAAGAAAACCTTTGGTGTTGAGAAATGGGCATTAAGAAGTATTACAAAGCAGATACTATCTACTCTGCCTACATCAAATGCTGTCAGAAGTTGTCAAAAGTTTAAAGGAACACATTTAAGATCCGTGTTCTTCACGGATTGTAACTTCTTAATATCTTTAGGAGTATCGTCTATTTCAATAATGTTGTAAGTAAACGAGCTAATTAAATGCTAAACCGCGAAAAAGTACTCCGAACGAAAGTAAATAAATACAAATTGTTTTTGTCGTCAAATTCAGCATAAGCCGAGAAAAAATGTCACGTATCGAGACAGGTACGGTTGTATAATCAAAACAAAAATGTTATTGTGTCGTTTTCACAACCATCGATACTGTAAAAGTGTCTTTTTTTATGTACATAATTTCTTTCGCTCTTTCGGTACAGTCGTTATGTAAATTGGCATCGCTTGCGGGTCGAAAGGCGGCCATTATCTTTCGGAGGCGTCACGCATCGGACGAACTGTCACGCCTAATGGCGGTCACCTTAGATCTTTCATTGTCATTAACCTGGATAAAACTGTGATGTGATTTACGATTTTCACCTATTATTCCTCTCGAAAGTGAAGAAAGGTTTTAAAACGTTTGTTTACTCGTGTATTTTGCACTCTACTGCCTTTTTATGGTTAACTTGGTAGTGAAGTTGTTAGCTACCCTGACTGCTGAGCTGAGGGTCGTCGCTTCGATTCTCATATCGAGCAAACATTTTTATGATAATCAGGTTTGTTTTCTCTTTGTCTGGGTGTTTAATATTTATATATGTTTACATTACGTATATAAGTATGTCTGTATATCAGTTTCTGGTACTCGTAGTAGAAGAGTTTCTAGTTTGTGACGGGCTGATTATGCGTGACTTGTTCTCGATTATTATTATTATTTCTTCCGCGATGCTGGGGTTCCGTTTGAAGGGTGAGGCAGCCGTAATATTGTGCAACAGAGAGTTGCCGATTAAATCTTAGCTTCTTCACACATCTACAAAAGCAATTTAAACAAAACCGTCTTTAAAAACTTTTACTATCATCTAAATAATGAAATATTGAAACCATTAATGTTTAGAAAAACAATAGAAATAATACCAAAATTTGTAATAACCTATTGATAAAAAGTCATCAATTATACATTTGATACAATTTTACTGTACTATCTATTCACTTTTGTAGCCTACTGTACCTATGTCCAACAGGATGATACGTTTTGTTAGATTCAGTCCCAATCTTCACATAAACGTACGTATCTCTTTAATATTGCAAAGTACTCGTCTTTAACTTACGTATTTGATTCAACAATGTCTCCACTCTATGTTTCTTCGCAGATCAAACACTGACGGCAAAGTTTATTCAATTCAAATATACTCGTAGTCTTCTAAAGACATACATTTCAAGTAATACACACAAGTGTTTTAGCTGGTAAATTTTAAACTTCTGATCTTCGAATGACTTTGCGATCGAAAGGTCATTTTGAATTTGGTCACGGGACTTAGACAAGTACGTCCTAAATAAAATTATTAAATGAAGAGGCGACTGAACTTTTTGGCCCACTGAGTTTCTCGTCGAATCTCAGTGGGTCGCGTTTCCGATCCGGTGGTAGATTCTACGAAGCACCGCTCTTACTAGGGCCAGTATTAGCAACGCTCCCGGTTAGAGCCCCGTGAGCTCACTTACACGTCAATAACAAGCTGAAATAGCCTCTTAAGGCTACCAGCATAGGTACGGAAAAAAAGTACCTTTTTGATTGTATTACTGAAACAAAGACCGATTGATGGCATCTATATCATGTGCAAAGCCACCTTCGCCCGATACATGTCTTGTCGGATTCCCCACCACTCTCGGTGCTTTTAGGCCTTCAAGCAAGGGTCACTGTTCTCGTCGAACCCTTCGTCGTAATCGACGATGACGACGAACGAACTAACCCGCAGACACAGTCCACTAATTTTCTTGCCGGATCGGATATTGTTAGAGGGCCGCGAGCGAAGAACAGGTTGTTAATTCATACTCAAATTCAAATTATTCATTACGACAGATTTATTTCATTAATTGCTAGACTTGAGCGGGTTCAAATATAATAGAGTTCTATTCACAGAAACTTAAATGTAATAGTAAGACAATATTTAGATTTCTGTACTTGTATCTCGTTTTCATAGCCAATAGAAATGTCTAGAATGAACATTAGTTAAATGTATTTTTTAATTTTCAACGTCTTGTGAATTTGTGTCTGCGAATCTAAGATTTTGTTCGTATTTCGAAGATCAATATGTATGCTATTATATAAGACAACTATAAATAATTCTGATTCTATTGCGACATTCGGACATAAATATGAAATTTATGATCTTTAATTTTTCTTTTAAAAGAAAACTCAATGTATTTATACAGTTTCTTTAGAAAAACCTAGAAAAAATATTTACCAGTTATTGTTGATATGAAATTTAGTGTTCGTAGTATTTTACGAAACTCTTCGGTTTATCGGTGATAATTTTGAATGCCTTTTCGATCATTTGATGTATAACGGCGCTTTGAATTATATCCAATGTACGTATCATACACAATAAATACATACACTATTACAAACAGTGAGCTTTTACAAAAATGACAAAATAAATTAATAAAATATTATACGTTTGGTTCTAAACTAATTTAGCGTTTAGTTTTATAGATTTTTTTAACAAATTAGGAGTCTAAAATACTTATATTACGATTTAACGAATGCCAGCGACAATGAAACGGATCTTGCTTGACATTTCAGTCACGTGACCTCGGTACTGTTGACCTGCACGTTTGCATTTTCAAGACCAACTTGTGTTTTCTCAAGCTTTGATCCTTAAACACTTGAATACAAGGACTAAATTAGAAAATTACAAATTGTTTTGAAATCACATTCGTTCTGAGCGGCTTTTCATGCAATTTGTATCTATGACGAAACATTTACAATGCAATTTCTGTTTTTATACGCAATTTTGTGAGCTAGATATCTTTAGTCGTTACTAGATTAGTTTATAAGAAAAAATCATATTTCATTCAATTTTGTTTCTTCATTGACCACTATTTGAATTTTTCTATTTATATTTAAATACCTGAAGTACCTATCTACTGCCACTAATATAATTAATTCATGCCCTAGTAACCTTGGTCTAAACTTTTACTCAATTATTGTTGGTGGATATTGTATAATATATTTAAACGTGTATAATGACTACTATTTATTTTGTGTATGTGTTTGTTTGAACGACCTTAATCGATATTCACTTCATATTTAGCGTTATGGTTTATTGTTAGTCCGGTTAAGTCCGGTACGCGTCACAGAGTTAGATATTCTTGTTGCGATTTTTAGAACAGGCGTAATCATAGTACAATTGAGAGCAAACTTCATGTGCATAGGAGGGTGCCGGTAGATGTCTGCGAACTGATTTGTCACTGTACAAAAACAACAAAATCTGGAATGTTCTAGAATATACGTTACACTCAATAAATCGTAATGGAAGCTGTAATGTTTCGTAGATATACATGGGATAGACATTACGGTATCGAATGACGTGAATACGAGCGCTGTACGGTTTAAAAACTGAATAAAACCGTAGTAAAACCGGCGCCGCTTTCATAAGCATACTTTGTCGACTGTCATATCCCGTTGAATAACAATTGGTTTGTATGGAATACGAAATTCGATACGTTATTTTGCAAACATCAATGGGTAACAATCGCAAGTAAATATAATATAATACTGCTAATGCTAGCTCGATTTGTCTTTACGATCGAGTATAAAAGTCGATAATATGTATTTACTCCAACGTACTCAAATCGAATGGCTTTGATACAGTGTAAGACTAAAAAGAATTGTTTCCGTAAGCAAAACCTTAACAAAACCTCTTATTTTTATTTTTTTTATGTTTTCTCCATACAATTAATTGGAGTCATTTTTAGTCACCCCTTGTAGTTTTTTATTACACGGCCAAGTAGTGAATCGCTTTTTGGCCTACCAATACTGATGTCCATAAGCAACGGTGACTATTTATCATCAGAATTAGAATAGCAAATCATTTAGAATAGCAAAATATATATTTTTGATTTGTCTTTGCATAACGATTCTTACAGTGCGCCTTTAAAATTCATACCTTTGATCTTCGTTAAATTTCTGTCAGATTACTCAGACAAAGTTTTAGGGTTTCTATGTTTTTTACATTTAGATGCGGAACCCTAGAATGTCACTCCTCTGAAATTAGGGTAGGAGCACTATTCGAGCCGTGAGAAACCAAACAATGATATGATAACATTAAATTGATGGAACCAAAAGTACTTTATCCGTTTGCTCACTGTACCGACCCGCAATAATTTCGAATTTATTTACAAATTCAAATGGGGTCGTGCGGTGGATTGCACATTCATAATTAAACAGCTATTGTTGTAGATTTTGTTATGAGGGCGCGTGCTATCCACCCTATTGCTAATAAATGTAACGATTGACCAAAATTATTATCGTGTAGTTCAAATTAGTTTATTGCAATAAATGACACAATATAGCAAATTTTTTAATTGCTTTTTATGGATAAAGTTTGTGTGGCTTTAGTAACACTTATACTTGAAGAAATTTAGAACAATGGTATTATTAATTTGGACATTATTATGACTCCAATTTTTATCGGCATATATCTGTGTTTACTAAATAAATTCGTAGACCATGTGCTAAATTGCCTTCAATTGTATTCTAATAATTAAGATCTGGACACAAAAGCCGACTAAGCAATTAGTTAATTTATTTCCTGTACCATCAATTTTGTTATAAACATTACTTAAACTAAAAGGGTGATATGTTTCCTATTGTATCGCACAATGCCGCGAACTGTTCCATAAAACATTACCATCGTGGGTCCTAAGATTTATTACCCTGATATTAATTGTAGGGATCCAAAATAATAGGTTACTGTCGAGTATCGATAACCTATTGCTTAGGCACTCGTTCATGCGTGTATTGACTCTTAGTTTTGGGGTTTTAACACGGACAAGATAAATAACGGCGCAATCTATTTTCAGTCCTTTTCATATACATACATTTTGTACTTGATAGATTAAAAAAAAATTCACAAAGGATTCGTCTCATCGTTTTATAGAATTACTAGCTGACCCGGCAAACGTTGTTTTGCCATATAGATTTCTAGGGAATTTCTAGTGTAGAAAAAAAAAAACTAACTTATTGTAAGTGTGTAAGGATGTGGTAGATGAGTGAAAGAGGCATGTAGCGCTGTGAGCGATGAAGGAATATAAAAATAACAATACCTCATTCAACTACATAATGTCTCATAATAACAAAAAAAAAATTGTCCAAAAAATAAAAATTAAATCTTAGGGGTGGACAACCCTTATCACTTAAGGGTATGAAAAATAGATAGTAGCCGATTCTCAGGCTTACTGAATATGCATAAAAAAATTCATGAGAATCGGTCAAGCGGTTTCGGAGGAGTATGGGAACGAACATTGTGACACGAGAATTTTATATATTAGATATTCTTGAAATTTTTAACACAAACATATTCTTTATTATGTTTGCATAAATTATAATAGCTTTCTATTTCATACAAAATATTTTGGTGTTATATTAATATTCGGTAATCTGTTTTTCGCTTATATAAGTTGAGGTGAGTATGTGATTATAGCTTAAAGTTCAGAAAATCACGCCAAGAATTAGGTAGTTATAAGATAAGGTGAGAATACTTTAATGGAGTGGTAGGGGGATACCACAATCTTGTCAGTTAGTGCGGCATTGTAGATATGCGTTCCGATTAATAGGATGGGGGTTATCTGTATCTGTACTGTTGACACTATGACCTCAGGTGTTCATGTGGTGACGTTGTTTATAGACTTTGGTAATTATTGACGATGGCTCCCACGAACACGACTGCCCATCCACGAGAAGTCTAGCTCATACGTTATAAACAGTTCTTGTTAAAGGTCTTACACAAAATCGGCAAGGAAGGTGGCAGCCTTTACTACCAGTAAAGGTGGTAGGACCTTTTGTGAGTCCGCGCGGGTAGGTACCACCACCCTGCCTATTTCTGCCGTGAAGCAGTAATGCGTTTCGGTTTGAAGGGTGGGGCAGTCGTTATAACTATACCGAGACCTTAGAACTTATATCTCAAGGTGGGTGGCGCATTTACGTTGTAGATGTCTATGGGCTCCAGTGACCACTTAACACCAGGTGGGCTGTCAGCTCGTCCACCCATATAAGCAATAAAAAAAAATGCAATAAAAAATTACACACATTTTATGAAATACTAATAAACGTCAATCGGATTGACTTGATTTAAACACCAAAACAAGTCAATGTTAATAAAGAGCAAAAAATCGGCGTCCGTAGTACATCGCGTTTGTGGAGTGACCGGTAGAAAGTAGCTTACCTCCTGCGCTACTCTTGATTCAAGTGAACATGAACAAGTTACGACTCGACTGACCCACACATACTCACACGCCGGCAAACGCAACGCAGCACAGACGTTAAATTGTAAACAATCTGTAACGTGTTTGTAATACGACATTGAGTATCTATCTGTACTATGCATCAAGAAAAATGCCTCTGGCTAGCGAATACAATATACTGAACGTAATTTTGCAATTGGCCTTTAATTTTTCTGATATTAGTATCGGGTATTGCATATCCGACAAATCTGTTTTAGGTGTTTTGTATTTTTTCTATATTCTTAATTTAGATTATAGTTTCATTGCGCTTCCCAGATTAAGTATTATCTTGGGATTAATACAGTGCAGCAGATATTCGAATCTAACAGAGTGAGCAACACAGAGGGTTTATATAACTCGGAACATCTACAACGTAAATGCGCCACCCACCTTGAGATATAAGTTCTAAGGTATCAGGTATAGTTACAACGGCTGCCCAACCCTTCAAACTGAAACGCATTACTGCTTCACGGCAGAAATAGGCAGGGTGGTAGTACCCACCCGCGCGGACTCACAAGAGGTCCTACCACCAGTAACATAGTAGTTCAGTCTCAGAAAAAGGGGGGAACGAGTGAGCTTATTACGTTTGAAACTTTCGTAAATACTGTGCGATATCTTCGTTGAATAAATAACTACCTGAACGATGACAAGTAACCGAAATGACTACATAGAAAAAAATTATATCGCATGAGCATCTCGAGATCGAGCGTTTAAACAATTTTTTGTGCAGTCCATTTCATTGTGTTGCGTCAATGAACATGGCCTGTACAAAGTACGGACTCACACAAAGAAACTTGGGAGCACAGGTCAGCTCGGCACATCGTTTTTTTTTTTTTTGCGTTTCAGAACTGGTTTCTGGAACAATAAAATGGGTATGACTCAGGTATCAGGTAGACATCGAACCGGCACTGTTTATGTTGTTCTTACATAACGCTTATTTCGTATTTAGTTCCTCTTCGGTTTCTTGTATCGTTCAAGAAAATTCACTGTCCGTGTATCACGTTTCCCAAATTTGAAATTATTAAGAAAAAAATAACTAAAACAATAATTAGGGAATTCTTTTGCTTCTTTTTTTCGTAATTGTGATCAATGGATAGTTCATAAATCTACATGAGTCGCTTTAACGTAAGCGATCTAAACGGTAACATGACATTTTTCAAAAGGTTCATTAGAATTTTAGTTTACCTCACCTTTACAAGAAAAAAAAAACTGGTTTCTGTTATTTTCATGAATTTTTTGTCTTGATACAGTCCTGCCAGTTAATTTTGTTATACCAAGTAAAACTCCAGAATCTTAGTAAACCTGTATATATCCTAATTTTTCCTGTAGCATCAAATGGGAAGGTAGTATTAGTTATT
The DNA here is from genome assembly GCF_030267445.1 of Bombyx mandarina. NCBI lineage: Eukaryota > Metazoa > Arthropoda > Insecta > Lepidoptera > Bombycidae > Bombyx > Bombyx mandarina. The sequence continues at coordinate 8,194,516 of NC_143223.1, forward strand.
TTTTAAATATTAGCTTGTCATTCAAGACAATTTTTAAAAAGGATGTTCAAAAGGAGAATGTTTTAGCAAATTAAATTAACATTTACGTCGGCATAAAAATTTGCATGCGAAAGTTATAGAATTTGAAAATCGGTAAAATACGATGTCTATGACGGCCGCTTTCATTATATTTGTGAAAGTGATAGTGACATTTACTAGACAAAATTCAACAGCTTAGAGACTAAAAAAATCAGGCAAAGACAGGTAGATAGTGTATGATATTATCCCAAAACACTATTAAAATAAACGTACTAATTTTTATTACATAGTGCAAAGTGATTGCAATGGAACTAAAAAATTAACAGTCGGACCATTACAAAATTTACCATTTGAATAGATGTAACATGGTTGGTTGCGACTTGTAATTCTACAGAGATATTTAAAAGTGATTCATAAGCCAACACGTGTGCTCATAGACATGACAAGGGATAGTCTACCTGCTATACAAAGAACCCCAGCCTCTACTGCGTATCAATAACTTTATTCAATATGTATTTGATACGCATATTCGCTAGGGACGGATATATTACCTAGAAGAACTTAAATAACATTTTACATGGGCAAGAAAACTATATAGCTTACGAATTTTCGGAGAAGTGTGGTTCGGGTAAACATATTTGTTTGTACCTTAAAAATTGAAACTTAATTTCGGTATTATGTGTACTTATTATATTTGGAGAGATTTTAATTCTTCTAACAAATTGTGTTTCAGTAAGTAAGCAATCAATCATTGTCTGCCAGACTTATTTAACCACCGTTTAATACGAGAAACAGCTTCATTGTGTTATCTTACGTAAGACTTGCCGTGGAACATCGCTATTTAGCCATTGTTATAGCTACCATTATTATTCTAAAATAAGTTTAGCTAAATTTATTGTTGTATTATATTCGAAAGTCAAAATTAAAAAAAAAAAGCCTTGACACGAATCGTAAAAAGATCCGGATCGTTGAAGTCGCTATCTATGGTTCTTGAGTATTTCCTAAATGACCCATTCGTTTTTTACGCGTACCATAACACAAAAAGGGAAGAAGATGTCCAAGCGAAGCGTACAGTTTGGGAAACAAGGTTTTTGTCAAAAGCCTATATTTTACAAAGTTATACATTTTAGTACAAATCAAGCTAAGTTATAGTTAAGTTCCAGAATAATAAAGAGAATGTGGAAACAATTAGCACTGGTGGTTTATATGAATCCGACAAAAGTGTTGGTCTCTGGTACAATTATAAAGCAGCACTGTTACTATCAGAAGATGTTATCTAATGTAGCTCTGACATAATACAACGATCTTATGTAAAAAAACGTTTTCTTAAAGTATTTCGTAATAAATAGAGGCGGCAAAACGGTAAATATTTGGTGCTTAGCCTCCGGAACGAACACGCGTCGCTTGCCACAGACTAAATGATGATCGCTATTCGTTATCTTGTTCTAAATCAGCTCATTTCGTCTATAGCCACTGTACTATAAAATGTATATCCATAAATCACACTGCAATGCTACTCGAAATTTAATCAAAAATATCAATTTTAAATTTATAACATTATTACGGTCCTTTTTTCTTAATTCTCATACCTCCATATCTATCAAATACTTATATTTATTTATTATTTATTTATCTCATACCTATCAAATACTTATATTTATTGTTTTTTTTTACTAAACCTAATATAATGGTTTGGTTAAATCAAATACATTATGTTTACAAACCCCGTACGTTTGAATTTTTGAACTCATTTAATATTTGTTAAAAAAGAGCAAAGAGCTATATCATAGTCTTCTAGATTTTGTTTTCTTTTAAACAGACCTGCTTATAAATAGATGTAAATAAGTCATAAAAACTGCAAGGAGGTTGCAACGTTTAACCTCGATGCATTATTCCTTTCATAGACGAAAAGTTACGAATTAGTGTGGATAAAACAAAAAAGTAAGTAGGCGACAGTCTCCTTTATATTCAGTTCAAAACAATTTTAGTATTTATTTATAAATGATAAAAATAGAAGGGCAAGTCTCATATGAGTGGGGATCATCAAAATCGGTTCACCTAGAAAAAAGGTTTGATTGAGGTAACACAAAAAAAAATATAGTCGAATTGAAAACGTCATTTTTGGGAGTCCATTTAAATTGTGATACAGTTTGCGTGTTAGGTTCACGCAGGTATCAGGATGAGGTCGTTGCACGGAAACCAGATGTTGGTTCACTTGGACCACACCGATACAATGACTGGACGCGGCTAGCTCCAGATTTGTTCACACAACTGGTTAACGTACAGGCGTGAAATTCCGGTTACTCAGCGTACACCGTGTATCCCTCAATGGTAACAGTACGGCCTTGCTTTGAATGGAAGGTGTAATGTCATTTGAATATTTAAAGTTCGTAAAAATATAAAACACATGTTACATTTACTCAGTAGCGGGATTTATCTTTATGTGTTTTGAATCGTCGCCCTCATCTCCTTTTTATCATCGCACCTCCCGCCATCGGACCAGAGTTCATCCATATTAACTGGAACCGCTGCGTTCATCGACAGCGCGATTCCAAAGATCTTTTTTGCCACGTACCATCCGGCTTTGGAATGAATTCCCCTCCACGGTGTTTTCCGAGCGCTACGACATGTCCTTCTTCAAACGAGGCTTGCGGAGAGTACTTAATGGTAGGCAGCGGCTTGGCTCTGTCCCTGGCATTGCTGACGTCCATAAGCGACGGTGACCACTTACCATCAGGTGGACCGTATGCTCGTCTGCCTACATTGGCTATAAAAAAAAAGTTGGGCAGTTTAACTAACTGTTCTACCTTGACACTAAAGAAAAATGGAGCATAATAATAAAAACGAGTATACCGTGTGCCTTAGAGCTATCCTTTTCCTTGCGTCGTATTCCGAGGGTCGTGACCACCCTTTTGTATCACCTTCGTACGCATGATCTTTCTCCATATATTCTTGTCTCTGACGGTGCGGAGAGCGTTGTGAAATGTGGAATCAAGAGCGGTGCGGATCTGGTGGGACCCACGTATTGGGCTGGGCATTTGAGGCCTTTTCCCATCCACCTTACCGGTCATGATGAGCCTCTCGAAATTGTTTCCATCCTTCCTTGCAATGTGACCGCAGTACCCAAGGACTTTGTGAAGACACTCGGATGCTATAAGGTCAAAGTTTCATAGAAAATATATGATACATATGTACATGTCAAGCCGAGACGCGTTTGCGAAGCAGCATTGCATTCGTAAAATCATTAATCATATATCATGACATATGTACATACCTAAAATCAGTAAATATTTAGCATATGAATTTTGCTAGTTTTGTATCTTTAGAAAGGTTGTGAGTTTCGTTAGTGAACATAAATTAAGTAAATACTTTAACATTTACTTCAATAACCTTAAGCAAAAATAATAGGATAATGGGACACAATATTGTTGTGTTAAGTAGCTGAATATAATTAATTCCATACATAGATAAATCAATAACAAAATAATGGTGTCTATATCATATTATACATATAGTAGCATGGGTTTCGATGTGAAGGGAAGGGCAGCCGTTGTACTGTTAAAAGTGAGACCTTAGAAATCTTTTCTCAAGGTCGGTGGCGGCATTTACATTGTAGATGTCTATAGACCCCGGTAACCATTGAACACCAGTCGGGCCGTGAGCTCGTCCACCCAACTAAGCAATAAAAATGACTACAAACTTGTTTCACATTTGACCTACATTCAGATTAGAATGAATATAAATGAGTTAATATATAGTAAAGAAAAAATATGTAATAAAAAAAGGACTAATTTCATAAACACACTTTCGATTCTATATACTTAGTATATTCTGAATATTTAAAATAAAAATAATAGAATTTTTTTATTGCTTAGGTTGGTGGACGAGCTCACAGCCCACCTGGTTACTGGTTAAGTGGTTACTGGAGCCCATAGACATCTACAACGTAAATGTGCCACCCACCTTGAGATATAAGTTCTAAAGTCTCACGCCCCTTCAAACCGAAACGCATTACTGCTTCACGGTAGAAATAGGCAGGATGGTGGTACCTACCTATAGTTACAACGGCTGCCCCACCCTTCAAACCGAAACGCATTACTGCTTCACGGCAGAAATAGGCAGGACGGTGGTACCTATCCGCGCGGACTCACAAGAGGGTCCTCCTACCGCCAGTAAAGTTTTAAGTTCATTAGTAATAGTTAGATAAAACTAAAATTACACGGTACTTGATGTTTGAATTTTCTATTATTGGACACCGCCATTATCCCCGTTGACAGAGCGATAGCTGAACAGACAGCGTGCGTCCGATCTCTGTCAATGAACTTTCTCTAAGCAACCTTGATGCGTTTATGTATTTTTGGCTTTTGAAAATGAAATTGATTTCATTTTTATCACTTTATTTTGCCACAAAGAATTTGGAGTTTTATTCTAAATTCCCTAATAATAATAATAATATTTAGACCTGGCCCACGAGACTACCACCATGTGGCATGTTGGTTCAACCATCATTGTCCCAATAGTTGTGTCGGTACACGGTATGATAGCGAAAAGTTTCGATCAACTTCTTAACAAACTTTCGTTATCCAGCTGGGTTAGGGGCCTAATACAGAAAGCAGCTATCCTCGATACTGCGCGCATTGTGAGGAGGTTTCTTACTCTGGAGTCCTAGCCACTGGTGGCTTGTGTCGTAGACACCGCCATCAGCGTTTAGTGTTTATATAGTTATGTATTATAGTTATATCGTGTTTTTTTTAAATTGTATTTTTAGTATCTTTTTTAAAAAATGTTGTATAATTAATAAGGTTTTAAATAAATATAAACAAATAATAATAGAGAAACAATCCACAATTTTAACATTTCATTTGTTATAACATAATATTTATCAAATTTAATAAAACACGTTATAATAACTAAAGCTTCATTTCACGGTTTTCCATGCGAATATACCACCGAATTCATCAAATTAGACCGATTATAATTTAACTCACATTGAATAATTTAGCACAGCCACGAAGCCAAGAAATTGCGTTCAGAGACGCGATCGCAAATAGCTTGGAAACAAATCGCGTGCACCGAAACGCTTGGAAACCGTGGGAAACTATCACTAAAGCAATGTTGCTAACTCTTTTATCTAGATTTCGTTACATTTAGATTTGATAATTGCCCAGCTTTTGTTACATTTTTGTTTTTAAATTACTATTGTGGTATCTATTGCAGTATAATACGCATTTTAATTGCTAATCGGGACATTTTAATTTGGGAGTGTACTCAAATTAATTGTTTTTAATTTTCGATTTCATGTATTGATTTATATGGCTAGACGTGTGTGTCTACCTAAATGTAAATGCTACCTACTTTGAGACATGAAGATATATCACCAGTATACGGGTTATCCTTGAAACTAATAATGCGCCGTACCATTATTTCTCACGGCTCTATCCTAATAGGAGAGAGTTTGCTAGCTAGGAGAATATTGAAAATCACATGAATAGTAGTAACTCAAAAAGTTAAATCTATCTATATACTATATAATATCTTCTGATTCCATTAGCTAATGCAAAATAAACTAATGTAATTCAAGATACTTTGATCTGAAATTCATTTCATACTGTAAAGTTTATTTTGATTCTGTCAAGTTTAATATTCCTAGGTCTCGCAACTCTAACATCAGTTTCTTAAAGCTTTTATATGCAATCTTTTAATCCTTTATTAACAATTGAGTTAATTTTTGAATTTTATAACACATAATCAGAAAAAGTTACGCCAAAAATGTGTGAAATTTTGTAGGCCGGCAACACTTTTTGAGAGAATGTAACGAATAATACGGGAGCCATGCGAGAAATGAAACTGCTCAATCACGTTTAGGATAAATAAAAATCAATGCTCGTGTACGATGCTCCCACATTTTATGAATTGCACGCTCGTTGCCAGTTTGCTTGTTTTATTACTTTTTTTTATCAACCGTTCGTTTTCAGTGCAACGAATGTCAGATTTTTTAGAATTCTTATTATTTATGGTGCGGTGGATTTCGAGGTGCAGATTAATTATACTTTTGCTTTTATTTTAATTATACCATCGTGGATTTTTATTGTCATTAAAAATATTGCTGTAGAATGAGCAGGCGAGATCACGACTTACCAGCTGTTAAGTGGATACTAGAATAACTAGAGCCCATAACTATAACAAAGCATAAACCACTGATCATATTAATACGTGAGGAGGAAATCGTATTCGTACCCTTTTCGCAGCAAAAATACGTAGGTTGGTACCGGTATGTGCTTATTCCTTACTAACAGTCTCTTAAAATCAAACCGTGAGAAAATAAAAATATCTACAATTAATTTGTGACTAATTTGCTTGGCTGAGAGCATTACAATAATGAAGATCCGCCTACGAACCTTGTCAAAAAGGTTTCGACGTGAGAGAAAGCGTTTTCACCTCTATATGGCACTATGCACATACGATCTATTTAAGTACCCATGAGTTTATTTTTGTCAAAATTGGACTACTTTTCCACAGATAAAAAATTAAAAGAAATAAAAATCAGCCAGGTACAGATTTAGAATGTGTATGATTAGGTAATTTAGCTTGACTTTATCGGATACTGTAACAATAATTGTTACATGTACAACACAATAATTGTGAGCACATCTACACAACAATAATTGTGAATGATTAGGTAATTTAGCTTGACTTTATTGGATACTGTAGCAATAATTGTTAGCTTAGATTGTTCCGGGAACCGTACTACTAGCCGAGAGGTCGTAATGTGGCATATTGACTTCGTTTGTTCGACAAAGGCCTTTGACTCGCCTTTGGTTTTGTACAGTTTTACCCTCGGAAATATTCCACGAGAATATTTGAATTTCCATATAATCTTTCATTTCTCGTACAAAAGCCTTTTGTGAATGATGTTCATACGGTTAGTCAACATTTTACGATTGAGATTAACTTGAAGTGTATAAAATGGCAACGGCATTATTACTTTCTGTCTTAATTTTTTAGACTGTTCACCATTTAAAGTATGACGAGATGTTTTTTATTGGTCACAAGACGTGCCTATTGTCCATGTCTTATCTTCTTTCTGCCATGAAGCAGTCCTGCGTTGTACAATATAAATGAGAATTCGACCTCATGTCTCAAGGTATGTGACGGCATTCACCTTGTAATGATATAAAGTTAGAGTTAATCAGAAGTTAAGAGTATATAAACATCCCGACCTACTATAACTGCTTCCGCACCTTCTTTCCACTAGCATGATATTATTATACGAACTATTATAAGATTAACAGGGCTACCATAGTTTTCTGGCTTATTATGAAGTATGACTACTGTTTCTCCAAGTAATAATATCCTTAATTTTGCTGCTTAACTTATCTTAGTCTTCTCCCTCATTATTATCTTGAGCTTTCATCGAAAAATTCATTGAGTTTTAGTGCAAAAACATCTCGTGGAAACCACCATTTGAGAGAAACCACAGTACAACTGTCAGCTCATCTTGACAAATGACGTCATAAAATAAACTGAAAAAAATTTCAAAAATGATATTATTTGACTTTTTAAAAACATACTTTAGTAGTAAACGAAAATGAAAAATAATTGGATTGAAAATTGATTATTATCCTGGCAACAAAAATTAGGCTAAAGTGATGAAATTACATATTATAATATTCGGTCCTTGCTACATGTCAATTTTCAAGTCAATCGTATTGAAAGTTATGATTGAAATTATGTTGAAGTATTCCGCTACATAAATAAATAGATAGATAGATAGATAGATACAGGTCACCCTAATGAAATTGTGTTAATTTTTAGAGATCAAAGATATAATGATGACACTATAGTATCATGTATGTATGTTAAGTGTAAGCGAAAAATATGTTGTATTATACATGATTATGTAATGAATTATCTGTACAGTATATCTACCACAATTTGAGTATAATGTTTACTGGTAATGCGTTGATTATGTTAATGGAGCTGTGATCAGAACTAGACAATTTACATAGATAATTAATAACGTAATTTAGATATTAGGTATTTGATAGGGCTTCTATGAAATTATCCGCAACTCAATTAATATCGAAACGTATCTATGTTTGTCTGATAATATAGTCTATGTTGATAGCTATGTGAATTTGTTACTTTATTGAACGTTAAGTATAGATTTTCTATCTTCACATACTCAATCTCCTTTTCCGTAATTATATTGAATTATCACCAGTATAATATCAGCTCTAGTTTATTCTACAATTCCGTACAGATAAAAAATTAACCACCTAAACCCAGTTTTCTGATCAGATACAGAACTGATCTGAATACATAAACAATGTATTTTGAAATTCATATATTATTCGTATATTTTTACTGAGTGGTAGGACCTCTTGTGAGTCCGCGCGGGTAGGTACCACCGCCCTGCCTATTTCTGCCGTGAAGCAGTAATGCGTTTCGGTTTGAAGGGTGGGGCAGCCGTTGTAACTATACTGAGATCTTAGAACTTATAACTCAAGGTGGGTGGCGCATTTACGTTGTAGATGTCCATGGACTCCAGTAACCACTTAACACCAGGTGGGCTGTGAGCTCGTCTACCCATCTAAGCAATATAATAAAAATAAAAAATTATATAGAATTCGTGACAATATTTTTTTTGTTTGTTTTTTAAGTATTTTTTACCGACCGCAATCGCAGCAAAGCTCAGCACAGTGTTCATTTGCTAGAATAAAAATGACATTCATAAACTTACACATGTAGCACAGCCGTTATAAAATTGTCCTTAATATTTATTATTTACTTAACTCACTAAGACTATTTGTTTGGCGATGATGACTTTAGTGGTATGCCTAGTTTGATGATTATTAGAGAAGTTGATGAAATAATGAAAAATTAATGTTTTATTTAATAAATTGCATGTCAAAAAAAAATAAAAAAACATGTACATAGGTACAAGCACAGCACAAGCATAGTAAATTGACGACTTTCAGACACAGCCCACTGAGTTTCTCGCCGGATCTTCTCAGTGGGTCGCGTTTCCGATCCGGTGGTAGATTCTGCGAAGCACGGCTCTTGCTAGGGTTCGTGTTAGCAACGTCATCAAGTTTGAGCCCCGTGAGCTTACCTACAAACGTTAGGGTTACGCTGAAATAGCCTCTCAAGGCTCTCAGCTTAGGTGAAAAAAAAGAAAAAAAAAGTAAATTGACGTAGCAGTTAATATTTAAGAATTACGTCGTCGTACGTCGAATGTTTCGATCTGTCTCGGACTTCCGTATTGATAGTAACATAACATAAGCCATTACGTGAATTTCTTTTTATGTCTCACTAGATTTAAAGACTCAAAACTTAGTTATCACATTTTATTTTTATACTAGAGGTCACGTAGTAGTCGAAATTCGACTATAATTAATTGGAATTGTAAGTTTGTACTCTATTATGATTGTATTTTATACTTCTATAATCACAAATTTCGCCAAGACTACAGTATAAAAATTATTAACAAAGACAAACAATATTTAATCTATTCTCAATTTGACAACAGACGTCATGAACAAAAGTTTGACAATAAATAGTATGCATGCGTGTGTGTGTCAAATACATCGTATGTAGTGTGTGTAATGTTTTCTTTATTGATTTAATGTATCTTTTATGCATTATTTAAAAAAAATATTAGCATTGTGCACTTCTTCTCTATATTATCTACTAGCGACTCGCCCTCGCTTCGCTTCGGAAACATTAAAACAAACATGAAACCAAAAAAAAAAATAAAAAAAAACGTAGCCTATGTTCATCAGGGACAATGTCGGCTTCTAATGGAAAAAGAATTTTTCAAATCGGTCCAGTAGTTTCGGAGCCTATTCGAAACAAACAAACAAACAAACAAATCTTTCCTCTTTATAATATTAAGTATAGATAAGTGTGGAAAATGTCATACTCCTCCGTCCGCGCAATTTTCGTAAAAAGGGATACAAAGTTTTTGCTTCACGTATTAATATATAGATGTATCTATATCTATAATAATATTATAAAGAGGAAAGATTTGTTTGTTTGTTTGTTTCGAATAGGCTCCGAAACTACTGGACCGATTTGAAAAATTATTTTTCCATTAGAAGCCGACATTGTCCCTGATGAACACAGGCTACTTTTATTTTTATTTTTTTTTATTTTTTTTTTTTTGTTTCATGGGTGTTTTAATGTTTCCGAAGCGAAGCGAGGGCGGGTCGCTAGTACTTAATGAGATCAAATATTGTTTCTAAAAAAAACTTGAAGTACAGTTTTAGATTGTTTAAATACAAAATCTTTACTCCAAAATCGGACTTTATTGAGAAATGAGACAGACAGATAAAGTCACGTACGAGTTGACGGTTTTTTACGTTTTCCAGTCTTCACTCCGGTGAATTATAAATGTCGAAATACATTTTTATTCAGACTAAGGCTAAGGCAGGTGTACTGTAGACGAGAATATTTGACGTCTTTTCGGTTGTGAATTTTCTGAAATTTACATTGTCCCGTCATCTTCTCAGAAGTTGAGCTCTAAAAGAAAATAGCACAGTTCGTTTGGAGCCCAGGTAATTAAAACCATATATTTAAAGCAATTTAAATTTAACGTCCAAAGGATTATCTTTAGCAAATTTATAAAATCAAACAATCGTACTATCCCTGTTCAATGGTTAAGAATCGATTAGTATTTTAGTTTTTAATTGTAACAGTGTTCCTTTATTTACTGTGATTTTCTGTTTACTAATCATGTCGACGATGGCAGAAAAGTTTCTACGTAGGTATAGTGGATCATTAAAGCATTCCGGTACTAAAAATGGGTTTTCTGTGGGAGGGAGGTTACTCCAATTACAGTGGCTGTTTCAAAGGTATTTGCCCGATGGCTACCAATCGACTCCCACGCTATAAAGTCAGGATCTTGGTGGAATGTCAAAGGTTTCAGAAAAATCACTGTATTATATTAAGATTCTACTAATATTTAAAAGGGGCGAGTACGATCTCAAATTCGAACGAATTAACTATACTTCGTAACAGATAAGAAAGCGGTATTTACTGTTACGAAAAAGAAATAAACAAAAAAATATTTCGAAAAATATGCCAACGTAAAAACGAAATAACTTTTGTCGTGCAGCATCACAGATAGAATATTTGAAACATTCTCGGCTTAAGAAGGCAACTCCGAATTATCTTATTCGACAAAGATGTTGAATATTTTACAGGGCGACGTAAGCGACTGAGGCGTCGGTAAATCCCGAGGGATCCAATTTACCCCACCGACTTGTAAACGTTACGCCTACCCTAAAGCATACTACACGTTTTATATACCTAAAAGTTCGCTCAACTTGGTGTGTGATAAAGAAAAGATTTCGATAAGATTTCAGCACTGAAACGAGCGGATTCGTTTGCCTCTATCGACGAATTACGTAGGATACGATTTCACGTTGTATTAAATGGTGGATGATTACGGACTTTTAGATGTTGCGTGCTAAGCGCGATACACTCCAAACGTATTTTGTTACAGCAACGTTTGAACAATTAAATGACTATGTTTTTTTATTATTTTATTGCTTAGATGGGTGGATGATCTCACAGTCCACCTCGTGTTAAGTGGTTACTGGAGCCCATAGACGTCCACAACGTAAATGCGCCACCCACCTTGAGATATAAGTTCTAAGGTCTCAATTAAGTTACAACGGCTGCCCCACCCTTTAAACCGAAACGCATTACTGCTTCACGGCAGAAATAGGCAGGGTGGTGGTACCCACCCGCGCGGACTCACAAGAGGTCCTACCACCAGTGAATTAAACTGAAAAATAACTCAAAAAAGCAATGTCCGAGTTGATTTTGTCGTGCCTTTTCCAACACAATAAGGTTGGTAGTTGAGTTATTAGCACCAAAACCCTCAGTGGCAAAATTGTACAGAAAAAACAAAGATCAAAGAGTTAAGTGCCATTTTATTATGTATACATTGACGCCGTCATTTAAAATAAATACTACGTTTGCTAGAACTAGTTCTATGCTTAATAATACTGTAATTTTGCAAGCAGATATTTATCTATCGCCTTTTCAACAGCAAAAAAACTTTCAATAAGCGGATTATATATAATGATATGTACTCTATCATGTTATTATCGAGTCATAATTGACTAATGCAAGACGGGCTCAGAGACGACGACGGCACTATGACTTTTGACTAGCTTTTTGGCATTCTACTAAGATGTTTTGTTAGGTTCAAGAAAGAAATTAATTGGTTCAAAAAGATTTATTATTATTGTTTTTTTTTAGTAAGGAAGGATTCCTGGTGGCTCAAAAGCTTTTCCTGTTTTGCTAGGACAGGTAGGCGGGCACGGGCTCAGTCAGGGGGGAATTATTATTTAGATTAGAACATTTTTTCATAGTACTCACTAGAGTCGGTAGACAACTTGACTTCAGGTCGAAGTATTAATTATTTTTTATTTTTTGCAACAGTCGTTGCCTTACCACCAACCTAGAATGTATGAATGCTTTAAAGCAAATTTAGCGGGATGGTGTTAGTTGTTTTTGTTAAATGTTACGACGCGAATAACAGACGATTTTAAATCCATTATACTAAAGACCGATTGAGTAAAATTAGTGACTGTAAAATAAAATGGAAAGTGACCTTATTTATAAAATGCATACGTCAAACAACGTTCCACGTTGATTGAAATCTAAGCGTTCGCGTTTCTATTGAGCAACATGGTAGTTTTTTGTGCCTATGAAAATAGCGTGGATTAATTTTATTGTTACGGATATTCTTTTCAACGAATGTTTAGCGTTGTTCTTTTGTTATTTCACTTTTATAGCCTTTTGGGAAACTATCTAATGATATCTTTTAAAATCGTATGAGAACCGTGTGTGTACACATTTGTAAATTTATTATCCATACTACAGGCACGTGGCGATTTCACTCGCACGTAATTTTCATATCAGAAGGAATGAAATCCGTTGTACTTAAACGTTGGGTAAATAGTTTCTGGTCCATAGGCTACCACTTGATTTCTAGATCCGTTGCTGCAAAAAAATATGAGCCGGTGAAGACTGTTGTATTTCTTATAGAACAGATTATATAAGCTTTCTTTGTCCCAATTTTTTTGGTTCATTGAATAACAAGCATCGAAACATGCAGACCTTAAATAAAGCAAACGGGGACCAATCGACATAATAATGTGACCTCAAATCAGGATTCCTTGTAAATATTATGGGAACTAGAATCTTATAGACATACTTAAGTAGTTTAAATTAACACAATAATTAAACATACAGACAATATAATTTTTGTAATATTTTAGAGAACAAATTGCACTACAATGCTTAAATTAAAAAAAATAAGCATCGAAACTTTGTACAATTCATTATAACAATAGAAATAATAGTAATAATGTTGAGGTTATACGAGGTTTTCAGGGATAAGAAACCTTTTCTAATGGGCGTGACGCAAGTAAGCAACGCAACGTATAGGTATAATATAAGTGGAACTGGGTGGCATTGCCGATACCATGAGTTATGGCACCATTGCACTCCTATCTATGTGAATAGCACAATCTCAACTTTGTTTTTTTTATATTTTTTTTATTGCTTTGATGAGTGGACGAGCTCACAGCCCACCTGGTGTTAAGTGGTAACTGGAGCCCATAGACATCTACAACGTAAATGCGCCACGCACCTTGAGATATAAGTTCTAAGGTCTCAGTATAGTTACAACGGCTGCCCCACCCTTCAAACCGAAACGCATTACTGCTTCACGGCTGAAATTGGCAGGGAGGTGGTACCTACCCGTGCGGACTCACAAGAGGTCCTACCACCAGTAAGTATAGTCACCTGTATACGGACTCTGGTAACGGGCATTTGTACTGTGAAATCGTCAGTTCATATTAGCTAATAAAAGTCAACTCAATAAAAGAAACTACCTTTAGGATCCTAACTCTTATTACTATACTAAATTATCCAACTTATGATGTGTTATTATACTGTGCAGTATCATTTCATGAATTTTATTAGTTATTTATGAGCGAAATTATTAAACTACTGTATCATTATGCTCTCAACTTATATATCATATATTGTTCAGTTGCATTCATGGTAATAAATGAAATGGACTGTTTGTTATGATCACGCCCTAAAAACTGTAATTGTTTTGACGAAATTCGCTACACAAATAGTTTGAACTCAACAAAAAAGTATACCTATATTTTTTATACTGTTCATTCCACTGCTGAGCACGGATTTTGTACCACGTGATATTCTATAAAATTTATTTCCTGTAGTTCACGCAGGTGAGGCTGCAGGCGGAAGGCTAGTTAAAAATACTAATATTCTTTATTGAGTCAGCTGTCTTAAATAAACAGACTGTTCCATCTATACTCCATTACATTCGACAAACACATTTATTATACACAGTTTTTCCCCTTGAGATATCAGATTCACCATTTATACCTTTCGTCTTTCATACTAGAAATAATATACAAGACGACTGACACAAATGTGGCATAAAATGAAACCTTTTTGGTGTGGACAGCCTCGTTTACGACGGGGAGTCAGCAAGTGACATGAAATATACAGGAAAAGTAGTGACAAGACATGAATAAATGTACCCTCGTAAACTATACGCATTTTAGGGTGGTTCGTAGCGAATTGATTACGTTTTGAACTGAAGTTTACGTTTGTAAAGGTCTAACGGGTTCAGCGACCTAAATAATGTTTGTGTTGAGACGTCTTGTTTTGTGTTTATGCTATAAAAAATAGCTTTATTGAAGGCCGAGTACAAGCTTTACACGACACAGTAAAAATCTAACTGTTCTTTGCACTTAGACGCTGCGTATTAGGCATGTTGATGCAGGAAACAACCTCGGTAATTCTAACAATGCATGATTTGGTGCAGACTATAATGTAAAAGGGACCTAAACGAAATTCATGTCTTTTTCAAAGTTACATTCATGTTATTTATGAAGTTAGTATACTTTAAAAACATTTAGTTCGCAAATTAGTATGACGAGTGTTAAGTTTCTTGTTTGGTTAGACAAAGTGAAACGATGCAATTTTAATCACGTGCTGAACTCGGTCGGATAGAATCCGATAGAAAACGAAATGCTTTAAAAATATTATAAGTAACCTATAATCTGTCTCTATTTTTCTAATCATATATCTAGATTCACATAACAAAAAAAAAAAGGTTTATAATTAATACTTCTGTATCGTGGGCTCGTGATTGTGGTATGACCAATATTTTGACCATTTTGGAGGAGGGTTCGATTGTTTATTAAAGAAGTAGTCTGAAAGACAGGAAGGCTATCGTAAACTTTATTATTATTATTGTTATATATATCTCTCTTTCTGTTATATCTCTTACGTCTCTCGTTAACACATTTTACCCCCTGTATGTATGCGCACTTATTTTGTCAGTAAAACGGCATAGTCTCGCTTTAAAAATGCTTCATAGCTTTTTGAATACAGTTTTGTCTAAATCTATTTAATACAGTTTTATAGTACACTGAATCATTTACATATTATATCTATATATTAATACGTGAAGCAAAAACTTTGTATCCCTTTTTACGAAAATTGCGCGGACGGAGGAGTACGAAATTTTCCACACTTATAGAGAATATAGAGAAGAAGTGCACAATGCTATTATTTTTTTAAATAATGCATGAAATATACATTAAATCAATAAAGAAAACGTTACACACACTACATACCATGTGTTTGACGCACACACGCATGCATACTATTTATTGTCAAACTTTTGTTCTTGACGTCTGTTGTCAAATTGCGATTAAATATTGTTTGTCTTTGTTATTATTTTTTATATTGTAGTCTTGGCGAAATTTGTGATTATAGTAGTATAAAATACAATCATAATAGTGTACAAATTTTACAATTCCAATTCCAATTCCAGTTATAATTCCAATTAATTATAGTCGAATTTCGACTACTGCGGGACCTCTAGTTCATTGTGATACGTGTTTAGATGCAGCGGATTTATAACCATTTAGTGGAATGTCACACTTGGCACGCTTTCGGTTAGGTAGTTAAATTTAAGCAACACCTAATTATGTATCGGCGCGCCGCCTCAAATGCGTACGTACATTATGTATGTTAAGACCTTGTATTATTCGAATGTAGTAATTGTGTTCTGAAGCTAAATTCCTATTTGTAATGTAAACAAAAAACTTAAACATATAGAGATATAAATGTGGCTTTAGTGTTTAATGAATAACAATTTTAAATCACTTATGAAATCGTAAAAATCCACACAGATTCAACTGGATTTAAATATAAAGCAGATTAAACTTTCGCCTTAATTCCCTTTTATTGCGACAGGGAGGTAGAAAAGTTAAATAATAATTATAAAAGTGCAATAAAGGTTTATACACGTTTTATAACTCGCAATATCCTTCACGGATACAAGACTGCTTTATTTAAGCACCGCTCTGAACTACGTACGTATGTGTGTATGTATGTATATCCTAAACCAGTAACAATAATGTTTAGTGAAAGGTAAACCACTACCCACGAGTGATCGACACCGCTAATCTAGTTGACGGAGCAAACTCAATTTTAAAGCATTTGTCGTAGGAATCATAATTCGACAACAGAATTTGGAGTTCTCGAAAATGTTTCAGTTGTTGATGCAGCAGCTTAGCCTTGAGTGTTGATGATAAACCGGAATAAACTCAGTAAGATATATAGGTTGAGAATAGAAGAACGGGCGACAAGTGAATCTTGCAATGTTTAGTTATAATTTATACACTCATACATTCTGCGTGACAAAATGTATGATGTGTTTTCTTCTTCTTTCTTTCTGGTCGTTCCCTCAATGCTGAGGATCGTGATTGTATGTCAATCAAAAAATATTCATACAGTTTTCTTGGGAAAATAGTGCAGTGGTTTCCCCTTGCCTTCTACTACTTTCACTACCCTTTTAATAATTCCTCTCCGTATACATTTGGCTGGAAGCTATCGCTCTAAGCGACCTGATTGCCAATTGTAACACTAAATTATTATGTATTTTAATTGATATCTTTTCAACTTATAGTATTTGAATAAAGAGTATTTGAACATCTAATAGTAATCGAAAATCTGGTTGGTGTACCGGCTGTGTGTATGGACAAAGCCATTTAATGCCTTAATTTGAATTTATGAAGGCCTGCGGCAGTGGAAAATGGCATGATAAAGATTTCATGAAACAGTTTTTAGTTTGAACCAGTGGAGTGAAACCTATTTGTCTGCAAAAAGCGTGAAATCGAACTTCGGTCCAGCGAAACAAAATAAAAAAAAATGTGAGCTTTTTAAAATAACTGTACGAGGCTATGTCGTCCGTTCCAGAACAAACGGGTTCATACAGTGCCATTAATTAAAATGTATTCTAGACATTAAATTATTCTTCTAACTCTTCTAACTCTAAAGACGTCCACTTTTGTACATAGACCTCTCCCAAGCTAAACATAAATTATCTACTAGAAATTGTATCGTTTTTATCATGCTTTCATTCAAGCGAACAAACAACGGACAACGAATTCTGTTACAGAATTCAGACTTATACGGTCTACTAAATTTCTCGTGACACCGACTGCCCCGAATTCCTCGGGCAGTGGTTGAAATGATTTGTTAGTTCCAATGCCTCGTACAATACGCCGTTCTTTTGTAACTCGCTCCGTAAGTCACTAAAGTATTTCGCTTCGAACATTGCAGCAGGGAAACTTTTAGCTGAAAATACGAGCCAAGTTTCCTCCTTTACCTTGCTTGTAAAGAAATCCGTGCCAGTCTCCGTGGCCGTACGTACCGGCTAGACACGATAAAATTTACATGTTTCGCTTTTCGCTTTTATTTCATTTTAAAGGGTGAAATAAGGCGGCATTACGCAAAGAGAATATTCAATTAGAATCGCCTTAAGATTTATGAAATAACGTGCCTTCCGAACTTTTTTCTTTTCATTTTCTCAATTCTTCCTTAGAATTCAATTTATGGAGTATTTTCTGTAACATTAAGCTTTTAAAATTTACGTTTTACGTTCTGTTTCTTCTTTAGGAAACCTTTTCTATTGTATTTATTTGTTTGGTATTCTAAATGTCTGTGTATCAAACCTTTTTTTATTCTACCTAAGCTGATAATCTTCAGAGGCTATATCAGCGTCGCCTAACTAGTAGGTGAGCTCACGGGGCTCAAACCTGATGACGTTGCTAACACGAACCCTAGCAAGAGCCGTGCTTCGCAGAATCTACCACCGGATCGGAAACGCGACCCACTGAGAAGATCCGGCGAGAAACTCAGTGGCCTGTGTCTGAGGGAAACCAAACCATAAATTTGTTTCAAATATTACAGTACACACTTAAGTAATCGTTTCTTCCTTTTTTTATGATACCAAAGGATATCCTAGTAAATAATACACAAAGTGACGTCACTTCCGCTTCAGATACGGAGCCATACTCCTTGGACTTTACTTGATAAATAGTGTTATAATGGGATTCAACTAGTCGTGTTTATTGACAGACTTGATTTGGCCCGAACGATATTCAATTATGTCGGGGAATAAACAAAAATGTCATTACAGAAATTAAATGTTTCGATATAACCTCGCGAAACCGCCGCACCCATCTCAGTAATTTAATATCCGAGACATTATTAAAAATGTCTCAAGCGGCTCCAAAGAAATGATAGATGAAGAAAAATTATGTTTATTTTCGTATGCTTTATTACGACCAGACGTGTCCCGCCTCGTTTGCTGTACAAATAAGTGGATATTATTAAGTCTCTTTGATGTCTAGTAAAATTTTATTTTGTTCCGTGTAGTAGAAAATAAATTAAATCGGTATTGTATTTAATTACAACGAAATATAAATTTAATACTTTTGTTTATTAAACCAAAATCAAGTCTAAGGTTGTCTTATGTTAGGCGGGTATCACATGGACACCACAAGGTATATTATACTACTCACCGGAGACCTAATTACATCCCTATTGCATTGGAATAACCGCTAAAGTTCCTTCTGCATGATTACCTGTCATAGTCTTTAAATGGCCACGTGTGACTGCTTCGCGACTACCCGCAAATAGGCGGAAGGTACAAATGAGTATGGTCATACTTATATACTGAAGACGCCTTAATAGTGTTTTTATACATATAAATCAAATGTCATATTGTTACGTGTTTGAACATTTCTTTTAACTAGTGGTCCCCTGGTATTTGAAATTTGACTATAATTAATTGAAATTATAAGTTTGTACACTATAATGATTCTATTGTCAAAGACTTTTATTATACTTCTACAATCACAGATTTCGCCAAGACTACACTTTAGACAAATATTAATAAAGGCAAACAATATTTAATCTATTCTCAATTTGACCACAGACTATAAGCAATAAGAAAAGTTTGACAATAAACAAATAGTATGCATGCGTGTGTGTGTCAAATACATGTTTATGTGTGTAATGTTTTTTTATTGATTTAAGTAATGTACTTTTTATGCATAATTAAAAAAAAATTAACATTCTGCACTCCTTCTCTATATTAGTTATAGTAATAGTATATAGTAATAGTCTATATTATTCTCTATATAAGTGTCGGATATTTCATACTCCTCCGTCCGCGCAATTTGCGTAAAAAGGATACAAAATTTTTGCTTTACGTATTAATATATAGATACCCAAGATAGGTTTTTCTTAATACACAAAACATACTCAAATAAAGTTCATTATTAAAATGATTATACAAGTGATTTGGTTTCGACATTGAAACGTGGACACGATGCAGTGTGACTAGTGCGAAATGTATGAAATGCACTGAAATGTTGCAATGACTCGCGAGCGCGCGCCATCTTTTGTATATCAACAGTACTATGTTAGAAACTTTCACGCAAGTACATATATTTAAAGGCAGCAACTGCGTACAACTGTTATGGTGTAAATAGTGTGCAACATCTTAATGTACGATAGCCCACTGAGTTTCTCGCCGGATCTTAGTGGGTCGCGTTTCCGATCCGGTGGTAGATTCTGCGAAGCATTGCTCTTGCTAGGGCTAGTGTTAGCAACACTTCGGGTTTGAGCCCCGTGAGCTCACCTACATGTTAGGGTGAAGCTGAAATAGCCTCTCAAGGCTATCGGCATAAGTAGGACAAAAAAAAAGTACGATGCATAGGAATATCGATGCATAACGATCGATGCATATCGAAGAATAACGGTGCATAGAACGATATAAAACAGACAAACATACAGACAGTTATGCATTTTACTGCGTCCAAACAAATCGCAAGAAACTCAGTGCAATTTCAGCTACACATTCGAATGGCTTTATTACTTAAATACGTTGTTTAAAAGAATAATATAATTCAATAACATACGGTATGGAATCCACATATTATAAGTTATAAAAAATATTAATGCATTGATTTATTCAAATAAAGTTATAGAACGTTACTAACTTAGACGAAGAAAGCATGTCACCGAAACAAATTAATAAATTGTCGCTACCAATTGTTCTCAACCTACGTTATGTTTACTGAGAATCATTATTATTATTATCAATATTGGGTATTATTGTTGGTAGCGCTTGACAAGGGTTGCTTCCACTGTTCTGCCCAAGGAAATTGTGATTTTCGATTTAAATGGCCGGTTTACATTTATGGCATCCTTGTTATAAATGGAATATAATCCACTTTATTAGTTTTGAAAATATTCATGAAATTACTTAATAACATCTGACTTAAGTGGTCGCTGGAGCTCATAGATATCAGAAAGCTACATCTCAAAAAATCATTAGAAAGGATTTATTGTAATCCTCAAATCGCAATAAAAGCCTCGGTTTTAAATAGGCAAACTTATTTATGATTGTGACATAATTAGGTCACGAGCGAGAAATGGTAGTGCAAGTTAGAAGGAGAAGATGTCGACCGAAGAAGACATGGATGGAGTGTGTGAATGACGATATGAGAGAAAGAGAAGTGAGTGTTGAGATGACGGCTGATAGAGGTGAATTGAATAGAAAAGTCAATGTGTCGACCCCACCTAGTTGGATAAGGTGGAGATAAAGAAGAAGAAATCTTTTCAAAATACGTTGTGTAATAATATTCTCGATTTAAAAAAAAACAACTCAACAATTTAACAGTCATATTTTGTAGCATTTACAATAATTATTAGCCATAAATTTTTGCTGCAATTACAATTGACCTTTCACTATGTCTTTGGATGGGGCCGCAGTAACTGCCTTCGGAAATGCTAAGTACTGACCAGGATTACTGAGCCTCCCTCCATGACAAAGATATGAGGATCATAAACGAAATACTGAAAACAGTGCGAAGACGATAACAAAGTTTCAAGCTAGAAATTTTAGGGTAGGCAGTGGCTTGGCTCTGTCCCCGGCATTGCCCATGGAGGGCGACGGAAACCACTCACCATCAGGGGGACCGTATGTTCATCAGCCCACAATAAAAAAGTGTTATTGAACTTTAAATACAGATATACCTTTTGGTATAACCAGTCCAGTTTACCAATTACTGGACCCCCGATGTGATACAAAGAGCAATAAAAGCTGAAATTTAATGTATCTACTTAAATATTATTATGTAATGTCATAACAATAATTCAGATCGTAAATGTAGTTTGAGAAACGACGTTCCTAAGACACGAGGTGACATCTCGCACATGTGGTTTTAATAGGGTGCACTTTAATGCAGAGCTCCTCCCCACTGACTCCATTCACCTAAGTACCTTGGGAATTTTGTAATGGAATTGCCTTTTGATGTTAGCGGTAATAATCCTTTACTGCCTTTTAAGCCCGAACTACGGAAACGTGTTCGGTAACAGTTATAATGCTGCTGCTAATACCAAGAACTTGAACATCACGAACTTCACACGTTACAGCTTTTATCAACTAAAGAAACTCACCTGTAGTTGACATTGCCGGAGTTAATAAAAAAGGTTCAGTTATGTAACGTGGAATTTGTTCTTGCTTGTCTTTTTTTTTTAAACTACGTGACGTTTAAAAAAACGTGTCTCGATTAGTGCAAACCATAAAATAAAGATTGCCCGAAACTAATTTAGGCCCACGACCTGACTGCCCGTTCGGATCACTGCGTATTTAATCAGACATTCCAAATTGTGTTTTTTATTAACGGTTAGTTCATTTTGAGAATTTTTATAAGTGTAAATTTTTCGATTAGCTCATGCACGCTCGACCAAGAATGTCAAGAATTGCTCTGTAAGAATCCAAGCTTTTTGTGATAACGTGTGATCGGTCCATTGTTTCGCTCGTTATAACTCAAATTCTTTTCACGGCATTCATGCTTTAACATTCCCTATAAAAGTATAGTAGTATCAATAAAGTACTAACCATCTACATCCATAAATAAATATTACATTTCTATATACATACATAATACGGACGCCGAAGATGGCTTTGAAGTGGTCGAAATATTGGTGCCAGAGAAAATACGTGAAAATTGAATACTTAGGCACAACATCGAACCAATGTATCTACGCCAGAAAAAGAAGCTCCATATAAGAATAAGCACATACATAATAGTTAAAGGCAAATGTAGAAGATTGGAGATCAAGGAAGCGTAGATATAGACCATAGTATTAATCCAGTTATATTCGCATCACTTACACTAATATACACAGTGATATTTACATCGCTTAAGATAGAAGCTGATGAGAAAAGAGAATCCGATTCCCTCTAAGCACGTCTCTCATTATTGAAGAAACTATCCACGGAGGAGAGTAAAAATAATTTATTTGAATTTGCTACAAATTAATTGAGGATTACATAAATAGATTTATCAGTATGTAACGTGTGTATGTAATACTCTATCCTACTGGTAATAGTTAGTAATTTATGATCACGTTATGTAGTACAAATGTTTCCCTCAGATTGACGCAATGCTTATCGGACATCACGCTTCATTGACCACCTTGCATCACCACATTAAACATTCATAATGGATGGATAATGATGTCATGCAATTTTCCCTAGGACTTTAAACTGTATCGTATTGGGCTTATTCAAAGACCAACATAAATTTGTTGAATTGTAGAATTGCCCATTGAAATACCTTCTCCATTGTTTAAAGTTCCACTAGATTTGGTAATTTATTGATTAGAGTTTTGGCTCTAATATTTATTACCAATTGCACGAAGTTACTCTTAATATGTTGTAAATTATGTTGAATATCTTGTTTATATTGTATTTTTTTTTTGTAAATCACAGAAGACGTATGTACTATTGTGAATTGTAAGTGTATAACTTAAGAAGCCTTTTTTAATGAAACAACTACTTGGGAAACATTTCCCGAAGTTGTCGGTGTTAACTTAAGAAACGTAGATAACAAACTGTTAACTAATTTTAATCCTTCGAACGGAGGACTAACGACCAGGATATTTTCGGACGCCGCCATTCAGTCCGACTAAAAAAAAATAAAGCTAAGCCGTCCACGCTCTCTTCATAATTTATGGATACTCTACTTTATCGGTTCAGTAAATTATCCTCTTCTAAATTAATTTCTGTTTTTGTAGCTGGCTTTGTTACTTCATTTATACGATGTTAAAATTTTAATCTTATTTCGGATATTTCACTTTGTTTCGTTTAAGGATTCAACATTCGTGTTTTTGTACTTATGTTAAAAGCTATTTTAAACCAAAGGCAGTTTGGTGTAATTTCTATGTCCAATTAGATTAGCATCTTAATTTAAGCAATTAGTAATATATTCTATTAATTAAGTGCTTTATACCTAGTATTCAAAAAGCGCAGGCAACGAAGTATTTTTTAAATTTCTGTTATTTTTTTTTGGTTTTAACAAATTGTAAACAGTTCCGTTTGCTATCGGTTATTATCGCTTTTATTATTTTCACTTTACTATTTACGAATTTTCTCGAATACTTCACGGCTTTAATAGACACGGACTACTAAGTAAATGAAAATAAATGATAAATAATAAACATTTGATTTACCGGTACCGGACTGTTGTTGAAATTGAAATTGAATGTAAATTGTGTTTTGGTGTGCAATAAAGTGTATTCTCTCTCTCTCTCTCTCTCTCTCTCTCTCGCTCTCTCTCTCTCTCTATAAATTTAGTTCTAATTTTTAATTAACAGCAAAATGAGACGTGAAAAAAATATGTATATTTGCACACTGTGTTTCATTTAATATTAAAAGATCAAGAGATAAATATGAAATATGTATGCTTTGTCCACTGGTTTAATAGTAGCAAAGTCCTAGGTTACTAATGAACTTTTTCATTAGGATTATATGAAAGTTTGAAATAGGAGAATTTTCAACTTGCGATGAAGTCTTAATTGAACAGGCGAATGACAGGTAGAATCCTCGCAGCCGAATTCGAAACTCATTCGCTTGATAGAATATTCAGTGCTGTGTGGTAAAGTTAATTTGTTTGATGTTAGGTCTGTTGTCTCAGGATGAGATTAGTTTTTAGTTGTAATTAGCGGAGAGTGAGTGAGATCGATTTTAAATTTTTGACAGCCATTTTAACAAATTTTTACCGGCATGCGGCAGTAGCGCACATTGTGAGCTCACTCTAGTGCTTGTATACATATTATTATGATCAGAATGGACTTACGTGGAAAAACAATTGATGATCTTAAAGGAGACCTATTGAAGATTATTAAGTGTATAATAAGAATCTAATTTGTGGAAACATAAAGTGAGCTTGATTGAGATCTTGGTTTAAAGTATACATATATACAAATACAAATATATACATATATACAAATTTACAACAATAAGTATTAATTCTTTAATATAAAAGCTATGAACTTTTATTTCAAAGTTATAAACAGTCAATTAAAATGCTTCTGATGTTGATATAGTTTCGTTTCTTTTAACATCAAATATAAATACATACATTAGCCGCCGTTGACTGCTTACATAGCTTATTTTCACTGTTTAATTAAATATAATACTCAATTTTTTTAAATACAGCAGCAATATTTTCTTAGTTTTTCCTTACAGCTATTTTAGGTGTGGCCTTGTTGGATGTCGGAAAGAGTTGATTATTGAAAACACGAATAAAACAACATTTTCTGAAAATAGATCGTAGCTAGATCGATTTATCGGCCCCGAAATCCCCTGTTTACTAAATTTTATGAAAATCGTTGGAGCCGACTCCGAGATTCAGATTATATATAATATATATATTAATATACAAGAATTGCTCGTTTAAAGGTATAAGATAAAACGGTTTTATTTTCGATTTATGAATTATTAAGGTGAATTTTAGGGCGCAATAGCAGCAGAACAATATTAATCAAGAGCCAGAAGAACCGGAGTGTCATTAAAAGAAATGTCGTAAAAACCAGCATAAAACCCGATGCGTCGTATACACAAACGATGTGGGTTTACTTCATCAACCTATTTTCGAGTTACCTGATGGACGTGATCTCATTACAACCATGGATTACGAATAACATGTCCGCTTAATTTGCACTCACTTCGTTAGTCAAAGGCGAAACGTTTCTTTCATCTATTTTCAGAGGCTTGTCCAATGCCGCTGTCTATATATCATATTAAGGAACTTAATTATTTTAATAATTTATATGTAAGACCAAATGATCTCTATGAAACACAAGAATTAAAATTGGGTTTATTACCATTTTCTCGTTTTTTTTTCTCCTAATGTTATTTCGTGTTTGTCGTGAAATACACGAGATAATTTTATTAAATTTATGATACGATTCATTCAATTAGCTAAAGAACTACTGCTGGATATTAAACATAATTAAACTTGAAGTTAGCAACAGTTAGTTATCGAATTGCCGAAACAGAGTTGATAAGGTATTTGGTAATACACTTCTACGTGGGAAGTACCAGCAACATTATTATATGGCACCGTTTCTTCTTAGAGGAAGAAAGAAGCAAATTTGTTTTATTTCCATACTAGCTGACCCGGCAGATTTCGTAGTGCCTCAATCGATGAATAAAATACCTAAACTTTTGTATAAAATAAACTTAAAACAAATAAAAGAAATCCGACCTACGGGGGACACATCGAAGGAAAAACAAAATTGTTATTTTTATTTAATCAACCTTTTAAACCTTCTCTGGACTTCCACAAATAATTCAAGACCAAAATTAGCCAAATCGGTCCAGCCGTTCTCGAGTTTTAGCGAGACTAACGAACAGCAATTCATCACTACATAGTATAAAACAAAGTCGCTTTCTCTGTCCCTATATTCATATGTATGCTTAAATCTTTAAAACTACGCAACGGATTTTGATGCGGTTTTTTTTAATACATAGAGTGATTGAAGAGAAAGGTTTATTTTTATAATAACATCCATTAAATAGTGGAGAAATTAATAATAAATTACAGTTTCCGAAGCGAAGCGAGGGCGGATCGCTAGTTTTTATATATATTATATAGAAGATAATACATTACAAATGAGTGAAATATTATCGTAGCCTTTATCCAGACTAGTATAAACTTAGAACTCTGATGTACCTAGGCTAGTAACAACAAACGAATTTACGAAAGGAACTCACAGACTTGCTTACATATTGCGAGTTAGCACTTCGTTAACCGGACCCCAAGTAATTAACAGCCAAGTTTTCTTCTTTACAAGTCCAAAGTTGCTCTGCTAACTGAACCGAGAAATTTATTGCTCTTAGTCTTACGGTCAGAGTAAAAACTCCAGTTGATTATATAGTACATAAAAAAACGCTAGGTAGCACTAGATTTTGTGATTATCTTTTAATATTTACGAACCGAGCAAAATTAAATTAAGGTTTGAAATAGAATATGGCCTCGTGGTTGGTGGCTGCATACTATATATTACCACGGTGTGCGATTCCCGAACAAAATCAGTAATGTAAAAACGTTTTGCTTATGGAATCTGTAAAAAAATTGATATTGAAGTTGTTTTGGGAAGTTTATATATATATATATTATTGCTTAGATGGGTGAACGAGCTCACAGCCCACCTGGTGTTAAGTGGTTACTGGAGCCCATAGACATCTACAACGTAAATGCGCCACCCACCTTGAGATATTAAGCTCTAAGGTCTCAAGTATAGTTACAACGGCTGCCCCACCCTTCAAACCGAAACGCATTACTGCTTCAAGGCAGAAATAGGCAGGGCGGTGGTATCTACCCGCGCGGACTCACAAAAGGTCCTACCAGCAGTGAATAAACATCCTTACGAAATAAAGCAGAACTGTCATAGTCTACCTTGAAACGCATTATTGCTTTCTATAGAAATAGGCGGATAGTAACTAGCTGTGCGTACTCAAAATAAGAACTACCATCATCATTTATGTTACAGTAATGTTAGTTTCGTTCGCATTGTTTGCGTAAAATTAATAGGTTTGACTTCATGAATTTTCTAGAAACCAATATTATGCAACATATAAATTAGTCTTTTTTTTTTAAACGAGTATGGTTTGTAAAAAAGAAATGTTCCTATGAATTCGAAGGTGTTTTTCGATTCGAACAAATTGGATTTTTCTACCGTGAAATTGGCGTTCAGTAATTTGTCTCAACCCCAATTCGTAACTACATCAAACGCTTTTTGAACCTCAATGAACTTTTATTTATGTTAACCTTCATTATCAATATAACATTGTAGGTGGTCTCGTAAATATTGATAGTTACCTTTTTATTTTTTATTGCTTAGATGGATGGACGAGCTCACAGCCCACCTGATGTTAAGTGGTTACTGTAGCCCATAGACATCTACAACGTAAATGCGCCACACACCTCGAGATATAAGTTCTAAGGTCTCAGTATAGTTATAACGGCTACCCCACCCTTCGAACCGAAACGCATTACTGCTTCACGGCGGAAATAGGCGGGGTGGTGGTACCTACCCGTGCGGACTCCCAAGAGGTCCTACCACCAGTGATTACGCAAATTATAATTTTGCGGGTTTGATTTTTATTACACGATGATTTATTACACCTATCAGTCGTGAAAATCTTATACCTTTAAACGAGCAATTCTTGTATATATAATCTGAATCTCGGAAACGGCTCCAACGATTTTCATAAAATTTAGTATACAGGGGATTTCGGGGGCGATAAATCGATCCAGCTACGATTTATTTTCAGAAAATGTTGTTTTATTCGTGTTTTCAATAATCAACTCTTCCCGACATCTATTGGCGAATAATAATACTATTTTTCTTAATTGAGGGCAACTAAACGCTTTAAAGACACAACAAGACGGCGTTAACAAAAAAAAAAAACTCTAGTATACTCTAGTCATCATCTAGTATACTTTAAGACAGAAAAAGAATCAATGTGTACTGTGTCAATAAATCTTCTTTTATCAATTCGAAATTTTACATCATCTCATTCGTGCTCAACAGAGTCATCAGTACAAAGAGTATTCAATGTTACTTACTATAAATGGTTTCTGTAATAAGAACAATCCGTCGTCCTCCAATACAACGCATATTCGCTCCTTTTCGAGTTATACGTGTCATGGCGATGCCACGAGTATGTACGCAATGCTTAGTAAATGATTCCTCAAGAACAAAGCCATGTCTTTTGCACCTGAGTCCATTTAATTGATGGAATACAAAATGCATTTGTAAGCATGTCAGTGCGAATTCCTGGAATTGAAAAAAAATATAGAATAAATAAAATTAGTGTTACATTTGCATGCTACAAGGAGGAAGAAAAATATAAAAATAGAAGTTTATTTTATATAGTAATAACAAAATACTTAAGTAAACTTATAAGGAAGTAGACAGAAGGAGATGTTTATATTTGAAAATATTAAATAAATACTGAATATGCACAATGCAATATGAACAAAATCTATGATTAGTTTTTGTTTTGTCAATAAGAAAAAGCCATAAAATGTAGCACCATTTTTTATCATGTTCATGAATTGTTTTTTTGTTAACTTTGTTTTGTTAGTAATAAGTGTGGACGATCTTTAGTGTTAACACTAACAAAAAAATTATTGGTATTAGTTTTTTTTTTCGTAAGAGATCATTAGTATATTTCTTGACGGATTTAAGATTATGATTGAATTTCGACCATCCGATGAACAATAAGACTTAAATGTTCATCAATGATTTTCATAAAATAATTTACCGTGAAACATGAAAAATATAGTTGAAACTGAAAATTATGGCGAAAAATTTGGGAATCGTAAAAAAATATTTCAACCTTGATTATTAATTTTATTTTAATTTATGCATAAAGCTAAATGCAACTAGCATTGTTTAAAACCACGAAAAACTCAGATGTTTTATTCTTTCTATTATTACTATTGTTCGTTTCCGGACAATAAAAAAAAATATACGTCCTCAGTTGAAAACCGGCTCCATTTTAATTTGAGTCATATTACTTTTTGGTGTAGTTCTAAGAATGTAATTAAATTTTGACGTTTAGGCTTTTGTGTGTTGAATAATATGTATAATATTCGTATGACAGACCATTCATTAGACAGCTACGTGTCATCACTCAGCTGTCATCACGAAACGTGAAAGGATAAACGTTTCATACGTGTTAAGAATTTGTTAATGGAAAAATAGTTTCATTATAATGTTATTCATAGTTTCGTTGCGTTATAGTATTGTTTCTTTTACATACCGAAGATCCATTTGGATAAATGAATTTCAAACTTTTTAAAGAATGAATGAAATGTTGTAAAGAAAAATCACATTTAAATACAGTAAAACCTCCTTATTCGCGATTACTTTTTTCATGTTATCACTATTCAGGGATCTAATCGGTATATCGGTACATACACATTGGTAAAAAGGATTCCAGTATGTAGGTATCCAACCGAATATCGATTATAAACTCTCTTTTCCATATTCGCGGCTTATTTACGGAACATATACCCCGCGAATAAAAAGCTTTTACTGTAGCAGAAAAAACTAATATTTCTATAAAATTGGTTATTTTAAACAAAAAAAAAAAAAAAATAACGTATTGATCCTTTTGTCATCTTACTGCACTGTACCCTTGAAAATTGCTCGTGCATATCTCAAGTAATCCTAACCTTAAAACGATCGACCTTAGCTGCTACGAAGCGTTAAGTAACCGGTGACGTAAAACGGGGAACTAGTATTACTTATAATTCAAACGGACCTAATGTACTCATGCAAATTCAAAATTATCGATTATATTATCGATTATTCGCTTGCAACAGTTTTTTTTTTGTTATAATTTAAAACGTATTTTTTTATAATGGCAACTATATTTAAAAAAATGAAAGTACATCCTAACGATTGTCTCGTTGAACGTCGAGACCTGACTGTTTTGATTTCTTGATACGTCACAGATTGAGTTACTATTGTCGTCAAGATTCACAATGTTATCTTGATCACAAATTACATAAATGTTTTCAGCGCTATAATGACACCAGATATCTCTTAACGCATTTTAGGTTAGAACAATGAAAAAAAAAAAATGCGCGTCAAAAACAATAATTTTTTTGTTTGCAATTTAGTTTATTTGCCAGGACGCGCGACCAATCTAAAACCGTAACTTTTTAGAACGAAACGGCAAATGAATTTCCTTTTTTTAAACATTCATTTTATTTCTGAATGCTACCCACGTTGATAAGGACGTTAATGATGTGTGTGATGACAAGCCCCCCTGCATTAAAGCGATAGATGAAACTATAACGGCAGTAATGGACAGGAAAACGTCACTAAATGACAGACAGGGATGCATAACAAAGTTTAGTGCGAAATCACATTTTTTATTTAAGTATTTCGTAACTTGAAAAGTTGCTTTAATAAGGTCGATATTGTTCAAAAACGTGCAATCATTATATTTGAAATTACTTTTGTACATTCTATTATAATCTAGTAATATCGTAGTTGCCGATGCGCAATACCATTGAATTATTCGAACAGGTATTACAGATACATTACGGTAATACATTCGTCAGTGAAAAGCAATTTTAGAATATTATTACTAGAATGTTATTAGAATATAATTACTAGTAAATAAATGCGAATTTCGTCATGTGTCCTTAGTTGATTTCATTTTGTTTAAATCTAGTTTTAATTAATGTTACTCAATACAGAGAAATAATTATGAGTTACAAATGTATTAAATGTAAGTTTTTATGTTCTCATATTTTATGGGTTTTTATTGAAATGTCAGAAAATGAAAAATAACTTTTGCATCGCATGATAACATCATAAATCGAACAGATAGCATAAGCACGTAAAAAGTATTTTTGAATTTCGAATAAACAAGATTGTCATTTCCACAGACCTAAACAAACAACGATACGAATCGGTACGAGTCCTATGCAAACATTTTCTTTTGTACATTATGTTATGTACAAATAATATTTACAAAAGTACATATAACCTATACTAATATTAGAATGTTTGTAAATATAAATTTTTGTTACACAATCACGCAAAAACAGTTAAATGAATTCCAATGAAATTTCGCATCATATTTATAATATGGGTTTACGAATAGGACGCTTTTATATCATGGCAATTGATATGCCATAGTTGGCTGGTTCTTGAGTTTATGTACGTACTAACTATTCTACGAAGCAGCTGATTAGTAATGGTATCATTATTTCTGAATTACAAATACATATAATGTGGGTGATACTGTATGGCTTGTTGGGTATTAAACTGCATATAAAAAATATGCTTTTAATAGAAAAAAAATATGTTCGCTATTCGCCAACCGCTATTATGACCGCAATTGCCTTTTACCATGCCGAATAGTTGCAGTAATGAAATCAATTAGGGAGGTAGAAATGTAAAGTAGCTCACAACGCTGTCACCAGAGGCCATAGACACCACAATATTGGCCTGTCTTCATTTTCGGAACGACTCCAATAAATCTTACGTAATTCAATGCAATAGACGAGTAAAACCTTCATTTTATTCAAATTAAACAAAATTTTATGAAGTGATAGACTTCACCTATCTGTAAAATATATAAATATTTCGTATCTTTGACATTTACATTCCAATGTCAGTAATATTTTTAATATTGCACCTCATTGTAAAATTGTACCTATATGCTATTAGCCGAAGCAAAAACAACCTAATAATGAAAATGATAAGCATTTTTTAAGATGATGATAGTGTCCAATGACGATAGCTTGCGAAATAAGATTTCTTTGGCATTTGTAAATAAGAACAAATAATCAATTACAATTACCTTAATTAAATTTAAACTTATAGCTTTATACTTATGGTTGAATTTAAGTGAACCACAAACGAAGCGTCGCATCGGGAGTAAGACATTTGGTAGAATTGGGCAGCCAAAAAATTTTCGTAAAACATTTCCGAGATAAATAAATAATATTGTATGATTTGTTGGTCTTGCATTAATAGGCAATACAACCACTTCACCATCATGCCTATTTTGACGCGAAGCAGTCACTCATTCTGATTTAGTAGACAGAATAGACATTTCCCCAAAATCATTGGGAAGTACTTATGTATGTCTGAAAGTTGGGGGAAGAGTTACGTTATGTTGTCTATAGACTGCACTTTGTTAAAGATAAGTAACATCGCTATTTTTATACTTTAGCATTTATTTCAGACAGACATTTTATTGGGTCGTATGTAAGACTTAAGTTAGACCTTGTACTGGTGGTAGGACCTCTTCAGAGTCCGCGCGGGTAGGTACCACCACCCTCCTTATTTCTGCCGTGAAGCAGTGATGCGTTTCGGTTTGAAGGGTAGGGCAGCCGTTGTAACTATACTGAGATCTTAGAACTTATATCTCAAGGTGGGTGGCGCATTTAGGTTGTAGATGTCTATTGGCTCCAGTAACCACTTAACACCAGGTGGGCTGTGAGCTCGTTCACCCATCTAAGCAATAAAAAAAAAGACCTTAATAGCAGGCTAGCTTAATAGGAACATAACGAACCAAATCACTTTACATATAGACAATAGGCTCTATGCGACTCGGGAAAATGGATTCGCCACGAATGCGAAACACGACCTAGTTTTACTTTTACCTATTACGATTCTGTGCCTGTATTGTCAGTGATTTGATTTACGCACAACGTAGGCACTACGTCCCCGAAGTTCCAATATTGGCTACGAACGTATCCCGCCCGAGTATACGAAATAACTTTGGTTCTGTGTATCGAGGATTTGGCATAATGCAAGACTATAATGTCTTTTGCTAAATAAGAATTAGGTTACAGCTTTTCCGTCTGTTGGTTTGTATATGAATGTGGATTATTGGCTTACACGGGATTTATGTTCGACATTTGAACGACAAAAAAAGAAAATGTGTAAATATACAAACCGGAACAAATTTATGAGTTAGGTACCTTTTGGTTATAACGATTTTCCTGAAATGCCTTTTTTTGACAATCGATCTGGATATGTTTTAGTTAACAAAGGAAAATTATGAAATTTGCTAGATTAATCTGTGAAAATTAAAATACATAGTAAGTTAAAATAGTTGTTTACCACTAACGGTATGATAATTTTGACTTTGAAATCAACGGATTTTCTTATCTCGATCGACAAGTGAACAGCTGTCAGTTGTCGTTGACCATTACGAGTATAGTAGGCATCATCATATTAGCCTCTATCTTTCCATTGCTGGATGTAGGTCTGTTTTATAGTCCGCCACACAATCGGCCGTCGGTTCTGCGACACGTACGCTGGCCGACCCATTACCACTTCAGCTTGCTAATCTTTAGGGCTATATCAGTTTGGTTCTTCGACAGATTTCCTCATTTCTGATTTGATCTATCAAAGAAGCTTCGAACATACCCCTTTCCACAGCACACTGAGCGACTTTGAACTTATGAACCAGACCTACAGTCTTTAAGGTTTACAGCTATAGTTGGCAATATATTACCAGGCTTCCTTTGGTTCGATGTGTCATCAACGATCAACGGAAATCATCATTGCACGAAAATTAATTTTGTATTAATTTTGTTGATGTCTCTGCGGCAGAGATACGAATGTTGAGATGGATGTGTGGAGTGACAAGAGCGGACAAGATAAAGAATGAGTATATCAGAAGAAGTGTGAAAGTAGCCCCGGTAAGCAAAAAATTAAAGAGCGGATGGTTAGCGTGGTATGGACATGTGATGCGTAGAGAGAAGATGCATGTGACTAGGAGATGTATGGAAATGGTAGTGCAAGGTAGAGGGGGAAGAGGTCGACCGAAGAAGACATGGATGGAGTGTGTGAATGACGATATGAGAGAGAGAGAGGAGTGAGTGTTGAGATGACGGCTGATAGAAGAGAATGGAAGAGAAAAATTAGCTGTGCCGACCACACCTAGTGGGATAAGGTAGAGGAAAAAGAAAAGTCCCCATCGTGTAATCAATTACGCTACGGCAGACGTTTGTGCTTTCATTAAATCGTTACCTTGCCTTTGTACTTTTTTGTAAGTCTAAAATATAAATATTGTAAATAATCGCATTATCTGTAACACTTTTTGATATTATTTCCATGAAGTGCTCATAAAACTACGATTAGAGATTGTTATTTTTTTAATCTCATATACATGTTTACATTTGTTTTACAATTCATTTCATTTTGAAATCCTGATATGGAAATTGTTATTAAGACTACAGACTAAGACTAAAGACTAATTAAATAGTATTTAAACAGTATACATATTTAAAATGAACGTTTGTTTTATTCAACACGTCTAAGCGCTCTACATTGCATAGTAAATTTGTATTGTTATGCTAATCGTTAGTATAATGATTGCAAGGTTATTGTTGGAAAATATACAATCAGTTAGTAATTACATACGAGGTATATAATAACAGTGACATTGATTTAATGAGAATAAAAAATATATCCGTGGTTACTTTTTTGTCAGTTAATTTGAATTAGGTTTTTTGTAATATTTAAATTGTAATAAGTGGTAGGTTTACTTTTAGAGTTTTATGAGCTCGCGCGAGTCGGTACCATCGCTCGGCCTATTTCTGCCGCGAAGCAGTAATACGTTCCGGATTGAAGGCCGGACAAGCCGTTGCACTAAAGAACTAAGACTACGAACTTATGTCTCAAGGAAGGTGTCGGCATTTATGTTGTTGATGCCCATGGGCTCCGGTTTTCACTTAATACTTGGGCCGTGAGCACGTTGAAGCGTATTTTTAAGTAAGGATAAAAAAAAAAAAAAAATACGAATGTATGTTCCCGTGATTTTGTTACACGCGACATTGGCATTATTTTCAAGGAAAGATTACTTGTGCTGCCTCTCCGTGCACAGATGGAAAATCTTCTAGAACTAAAAAAAAGTTATGGATTTTTCGTTTCGGTAATATTCTTACACCGAAAATTGTATGTATTGAATTGAAATGTATGTAATGTATGCGTTGTCCCCGTATTTATTTTTAATCTAAACTCTAGGATCGAACGCGAAGCAGTCTGGTATAATTACGAATATCTTTGGGCTTCTTAATTCTTATGTCGTAAATTTTGTTTTTTTACATCCTATTCACATTATAAAACAACTGCTTCGTTTTTGTTTCAGGTAAACAACACAGTTTTTACAGATTTAGAATAAAGAAGACAAAGAGAAGTAAGTCGATGTATTTTTGTTCGTCGATTTAGTATTGTTAATATGTAGATGAACCGCATTTTTTGCTCTTATCCGCTATTAAAATAATTTTAGTTTCATAAAACTTTACTTTATATTGTGTCTCATTGTGATGGTATCAACGACTCCGCCCTTATGAGGAAATTGAGGACGGTAACTATGCAGTAATTGTCTGCGGACCAGGTCAAGGTCAGAATATAATAAACACAATATTTATTTTCAAAGAATTTTAGTATGGAAACTCAAATGAACCCCGTCAAGGCCAACAGGATACAATTAAACTCAAAACAAAAATGTTTATGAGCCTTAAATATGGAAATACAGGCGTTGAGATTTGAGTGAAAATTCACTACGATTTTGTTTGAGTTCGTTGCTCGTAGTAGCTGACACATTACACACGTAATCGAATTTATTTTCTAATCAAAACGCCACAGAAAAAGTATAATAAGAGTTTGTTTATAAAGTTTTTTCTATAATTCATACATAAAATTTGATTTACGATAATTCACGCTTGGTCCGTTTGCACGTTATTGATATTTATAACACCTTAAACTCGTTGCGCGGTCATGAAAATTATTGTAATTTATTATATTTCACGAAATCAGAAGCAGACGATCGTAATTCGCAAAAAACATTTTATACTGGTCAGTGAGTGGTTGTTGTGTTTTACGCTCACTAAATATCCTTAAATATCCTTCCTTCTTGCGTCGATAATCCTCAGTGTTGAGGGTCGTGGCCTCCTCTAATAAATTTCTCCTGCATCATCTTGCGCCATTCCTGCCTGTCCTCGGCTGTGTGGATAGCAACGTGGATTGAGGTATTGAGAGTGGAGCGTATTTGGTCCGACCAGAGTATTGGATTTCTGCCTCTGTGCCTTCTCCCGCATACTTTGCCTGTCACCAACAGCTTCTCCAGATTGTCACCTCCTTGTCCTTAAATATATATTGCTTTAAAAAAAGATAGATTCTTTTTAAAATAAATTTGCGATTTTTAAAGTTAGATATGTATATGAATTTATTGCCTGCCTCGGCATTTGGTAAATGACCTTCAATACGACAATCAAATACACCTAGTGACAACCTCGACGATATCTTTCTGTTCTGATACGTTCAATAAATACATAATACATAATTGTTATTGGATCAAACATCACAGATCTAAATTTGGATAATTTAATGCGGCTATATTACTTTGGTCAAGGTAACTGTGTTCTAAACATACATCCTCCATAAAAGGTATTGTTTGGGCTTAGTTGTTGGCTGATACGCTGTGAGCTGGAAGTTTTTTTTATTGCTTATATGTGTGACGGAGCTTACGGCCCACATGGTGTTAAGTGGTTACCGGAACCCATAGACATCTATAACTTAAATACCGCCACCCACCTTGAGATATAAGTTCTAAGGTCTCAGTACAGTACAACGGCTGCCCCACCTTTCAAACCAAAACGCATTACTACATCACGGCAGAAATAGGCTGGGTAGGGTATCCACCCGTGCGGACTCAGAAGACGTCCTACCATCAGTTATTACGCAAATTATAATTTTGCGTAATTAAAGTTGAATTTTAAAGCAATTATGAATTTAGAAGAGGTATTTTATGGCATTTATGGGTGTACTAAAAGTCAACTATGCTGACTTTAGTATTACTAGATCGCAACAGAAAGATAAGCGTCGTCGATTGCAATTTTATATATATTGCTTTTGTAAATATAACCTACAATAAAACACACGTTGAGCTAGTCAGCAGTCAATGAGTAATGAGCCTATTTAATTAGCTTCTTTTTACATGTGTTATTTATTTAATTATATTTTTTTTAGATAGTGCCATTTCAATAGACCTTATACTATATGTATGTACATAATAATATGTAAGTAAGTAAAATTAAAAAAAATCGCGGGATTTCATTACAAAAATTTGACAGTTAACCGACAACCTCGTTTAATGTGATCCTTGGTAAGGTTATGTACAATACATTAAAGATTTAATACATTTGTGTATTTTCCCACGGTAATGTCTTTGAGTACAACGCTTGTAAGGTCGTAAGTACGATTTTAAACCGAAAATAAACCCATTATAATGACGTTCGCTGTATTATAACGAATGAAGGATTTGTTTTCGATAAAAGATACTAAATGTATCGAGTTCGAATTCTGTTATTGCACGAAGGTAAAAGTGAGTTTAAGGCTTTTGAATTGAGTAAGCATTATCAAAATCAGCTAGTTGCTTTTTGGGTGTTGCTTGAACGAACAAAAATAATTGTGGTTTGGGATGAATACCAAAATAAATACTTTTTTATTTAAAAAAAAAAAACAACATACCTAACATAAGCACACTTATTAAAGTTTAACTAGACTACTTTTACTTTTTTTTTTAATTTTAACTTTTAACTGATAAAAACCAATAGTTAATAGGTTCCTCATATTATCCTGAAATGAACGCTGTGTTCGAAATAACTTTATGAACCAATTCCTAGTTGTCGATATTATAGTTACTAAAAAGTAATTATAACAGATTTGAACCCCGTGAGTATATCTGAATGTTTCTAATATTCGTTCGTTTCAATTGTTTTTTTCCATGCTGCCAATCAACTGATTGTCTTTTTTTTTAATTCTCTGTGCATCTAATCTATGATGTTTTGTTTTTAGTTAGTACAGGTGTGGTAAAATAAAGCAACGCCATTCCGGGCGTGATATAACATACTTGGTACCAAAATGAATCAAATTAATTCGTAAAGAATGATATTCTGTTATTATAGCCGCAGAGGCATCTGTAATGCGCAATTAACTAAAATGATTTATTTATTTACTACAAGGAGAACCAACAGCAACAACAGCAATAATACAATAATATAACAAATAAGAGAAACAAAAACATAGAAAGAAAGAATTTAAAAACAATCAGCATAATGGTAATACTTTTAGTATTTTTTTCACAGTTGTTTGCTTTTCGTAACCATACACGTTGTCGGAACCAGTTGTGAGCACCATACAGATACATTTGTATGAGTTTCTTGACACAAAACGATTGAACTGCAGATGAGAGGGTTTTCATTTGATGTAATGCTAGTTATTGAAAAGGTGTTGATGTAACGCTTACGAGCCGCACATTAGCCGAGTGTAAATAATAAACAGAGCCCGGAAGCGAGGAACGAAAGAAGATTTTGATGTAATCTTTCATAACATTGTTCATAATATTGTTAATTGTTAATTTCTAAATGTTGAAAGTAAATAAATTAAATAATCTTTGTAAGGAATACGCCTTTTTTGCGCATGACAAGTTTTTTTTTTCCTACCTATGCTGATAGCCTTGAGAGGCTATTTCAGCTTCACCCTAACGTTCGTAGGTGAGCTCACGGGGCTCAAACCGGAGAGTTGCTAACACTGACCCTAGCAAGAGTAGTGCTTAGCAGAATCTACCACCGGATCGGAAACGCGACCCACTGAGAAGATCCGGCGAGAAACTCAGTGGGCTATGTCTATGGGTTAATTCGCTCGTCGAGCCCTTCGTCGCAAGCGAGGGGTTCGACGAGGACGGTGACCGGTGCTTGTGGTGCCTAAAAGCACCGTTAATAGAAAGACGAGTAAAGTATTTTTGCTACTTTTATATGCAGCTCAAAAATGTTTTTTTTGGTTACACTTTGAGTACTTATCAAAACTTTATTAAACAGGACCAGCTCATTGCAACTTATTTAATTAATATGCAGTACAAAAATAATTACAGCTATCCAGAATGACATAAATTGCTGGCTGATTTTGGAATGTTTGCTGGCCATGAGTTGCTGATTAATTAGCTATTTCTGCTCACAGATTATATTTTTCTGCTCACAAAAATTCGAATACTATGCTAACCATTTAAATAACACCCGATAGTTATTATTATATAGATTATTATATAGATTAGATAGTTGAACATTTCATTGTAAATATGCTATCGACAATAATAATAATTTCGATTAAAATATAAACTACTTAGAGACGTTACGACGTAAATAAATTTTGATACTTGTATGAAAGTATATCGTATTATGGACTATTCTTAACGTTAGGCATTATATTGGGAATGTGATCTTATTTTAGATCAACGTTACACCACACAATCGAGCAAAGCTAGATCCATTGAATTTGATAATTAAGGACACTAGCAATTGTCGCATGTTATCCGTGATTGCTGGATTTGTCAATGGGACATTTCAAATTACCGTGTCAAAGAGAAGCAACGACCGACTGCGGAATCACGCTTGCAACCGCACTGATTGCGAACCGTGTCATTTGCCAGATCGAGAGCCGCTAAATACGGATCCCATTTAATCCCTGGGCATGGTGAAATGATGATCGGATTTACATGTAGTTTACAGTCGTAGTTTTGTAGGTCTATTAGTGCCGACAAAGACAACGTCTGTATAGCAATGTGGCAACTTTCGGATTGGTGGCGCACGCGCGGCTAAGTCACGAACGTGTCGCAACCACCACATCGGGACAGTTCCCTCTAATGTAATAGCGCATGGAGGGCCACGATCCAATGTTGATAGCCTTTATTATACGCCGGAGGTTGACTTGGGAAATCAATGAGCAATTAATTTTGATCATTCAACTAATTCTGTCGGCCTGTAAATTTGAATTATATTCGTATTGTAAAATCAAGACATAACGTTGAAAGAGAAGAGGGGCTAGATCGGCTAGAAGTTATGTTTCACTACCTTTTTTTTCTACCTATGCTGATAGCCTTGAGAGGCTATTTCAGTTTCTCCTTGACGTGTAGGTGAGCTCACGGGGCTCAAACCGGAGCGTTGCTAACACTGGCCCTAGCAAGAGCAGTGCTTCGCAGAACCTACCACCGAATCGGAAACGCGACCTAATGAAAAGATCCGGCGAGAAACTCAGGGGGCTGTGTTTATGGGTACGTTTGACTACCGTCAAAGCTTCTGGACAAGTATAAAAAGACGTGGTGTATGGGTACTTTTTGGAGAAGTAAACATAGACAGGAGGTTTTTACGTTACGTTTAAAGTTATGTAGACGTAGAACATTGTGATATTTCGACAATTTTTACGATCGATATTCTCCAATCATCGCGCGACGCCATTTGAAGTGGCAGCAATACGTAACATCCAAATCGAATTTGCAGCGGAATCATTAAATAATATTGATAGTTGAAAATTTTCCTTTCACTTGACATTTTTGCATCAATTATTTTTTAG
This sequence comes from Bombyx mandarina, assembly GCF_030267445.1. Classification (NCBI taxonomy): domain Eukaryota; kingdom Metazoa; phylum Arthropoda; class Insecta; order Lepidoptera; family Bombycidae; genus Bombyx; species Bombyx mandarina. Next base: position 8,235,223 of record NC_143223.1, read on the forward strand.
CACAAGCAAAATATGGTATAGTCAGTTAAAAATTTGACTTTATTCTTGTTTGTTAGTGTATATTTTTCGCTGTCCGCCATTCCGTTATTATGTCTAGATTACTAAATTAATCTATCTAAAGCCAAATTAATATGAGACGGAAGATTAAATAACTAGAAATGGGACAATTCTTGGATTACCCGTATAAGCCACAACGGTAATAAGAAACGAACAAAAACAATGCGGCAAGGTTAATTTGTATACGTGCCCGATTATTTGTGTGGGTCAAAGTTAATGGAATTCTGTAATACTTACCGAAGTCGAAGTAAACATAATTAGTGGCTATTATACACGTGAACGTAATGGATTAACGAACAATGAGTGACTTATCGCTTAGGAAACCGATAATGAAGAAAAATATTAAATTTGCATGAACACATTGCTACGTATGATCGTATAAAAATGACCTTGTAAATAATTATAGGCCGTATAGAGAAATTAAAAACTTCAACAACTTTAGAGGCTTATGAAGATTTTTGAAAAATAAATTTACTGGTGGTAGGACCTCTTGTGAGTGCGCACGGGTAGGTACGACCGCTCTGCCTATTTCTGCTGTCTGTGAAGCAGTAATGCGTTTCGGCTTGAAGGGTGGGGCAGCCGTTGTAACTATACTGAGACCTTATATCTCAAGGTGGGTGGCGCGTTTACGTTATACATGTCTATGGGCTCCGGTAACCACTTAACACCAGGTGGGCTGTGAGCTCGTCCACCCATCTAATCAATAAAAAAAAACAACGTAAGTTTTAAATACGCTAAGAGATCGGGCCCGATAAACTTATTGTTGTTGCGGTAGTAGCTTACTTATGGTAATGTGTAACAAGTTTCGAGGCTATCTCAATTATATTGATCAAAATCTTAATAATAGATGTTTGTTGTTCTGTGCGTGGCTTAGTTAGGCTTCGTTTAGGAAGCAAGCATGCAACATGAACTGATTTTATTTGAATAAATCATCTATAATTGCGCACAAACCTTTGTTTTACAATTTCAAACAATGGTTTCAATACTATAGTAAAATAGCATTTATACATACATATAAGATACATACGTTCGCATTTTTTTTAATTCTAGATATATTAAAATATGCATAATATACTCTTTAAATAATACGTTTTCTCAGATAAACTATTAAATTATTTGAAATAGGAACAATAAGCATATATTATTGTACACATTTTCAAACACAATATTTTTTTTTATTGCCTGGATGGGTGGACGAGCTCACAGCCCACCTGGTGTTAAGTGGTTACTGGAGCCCATGGACATCTACAACGTAAATGGGCCACCCACCTTGAGATATAAGTTCTAAGGTCTCAATTATAGTTAAAACGGCTGCCCCACCCTTCAAACCGAAACGCATTACTGCTTCACGGCAGAAATAGGCAGGGTAGTGGTACCTACCCGCGCGGACTCACAAGAGGTCCTACCACCAGTAATAAATCCTTCTTTGTTATATTTACCTAACCTAATTTTCTTACAGCGCGAAAAACCTTGATTAAGCGTGCCATACTAGTAACTATATTTGTTTATCATAAACTAATCTAATTATAGGCAGAGGGAAACTACTAACTGCGTCACGAGCAGGCAAGGTCGAGGTTTTCTCACGCAACGTGCTGAGGTGAATTAAAGACATACCGTATGGGAAACTCAATGTAAACAAGGGTTCAATCGCACGGTATATAACTGTCAATTGTCTTTATGTATTCGTGTCTTCGTGCTGTTTTAAATAAACGGAAACAACGGTAATTTGTGAAGCTTTTAATATTATCATTAAAATGTTTCGATAGCGCCGTTTTACTAGCTTGCCGGTAACCGTCTATAAAATCCATCTAAATCCATCCAATCTAAACTTTACTCTTTAAAATGACAAGCGCATACCTACCCATACTTAATATTTATATTATTATTGTGATTTTTAATACCCTTAATATGGTGGAATGTAAATATTATATCTATCTTCCTAATAACATAGACTTGGAATTTTGACGTAATTCAGAGTAGGATGATATATTTTTTATTTTATGGCTTAGATGAGTGGACTAGCTCACAGCCCACCTGGTGTTAAGTGGTTACTGGAGCCCATAGAAATCTACAACGTAAATGCGCCACCCACCTTGAGATATAAGTTCTAAGGTCTCAGTATAGTTACAACGGCTGCCCCACCCTTCAAACCGAAACCTGCTTCACGGCACAAATTGGCAGGGTTGTGGCACCTATCCGTGCGGACTGACAAGAGGTACTACCACCAGTAAAAATAGGATATCAAGATGGGATAGGATGATAAGAAAAGAAAATGTGCAAAAAAAGTTACATGAATAATATTATTATTATTATAAGTTGTTCGTAACCATGAAGGCTATAAAGTATGTATTTGAACCTTTGGAAAGAATATAACTACAGTAAAAAACACGAGATTAAACTGTAAAAGTAATTTTATTGTAATTACCTCTACGACTCGTGAAGGAAATAGTGTAGTGTTATTAATATTACATAATAAAAAAATATTTTATTTTCGTCTTAAAAAAAAAGTTTGAACTACCGGTATCTAGAGATAGATATATTTAAAGTTTAAAAGTGCTATCGGATCAGTGGGTTCGTGCTCTCTCATCTCACGTGGAAAGACCCCGTATAGTGCATGATATTTAATGAATCGTTTCTATTCTAAAGCTTGCCTTAAAGAGAGATAGAAAAACTTGCCAGATTCACCGTCGCATGGACTTCACCAATGCCACGGGCATAACCAAATTGTTCTCTACTGAACTACTGATATAATATAATTATATTCCAATATTATTTGAATTTAGTTTTACTGGAAGTCAAATTCAGATGACAGTATTGCGGTAACAGAACAATGTAACATTTTTTGCTGTTCTTACATTGTCCAATGAAGGCTAGTTATCGTTCTTGTTCGTGTAAAAAAAATTTATAAGATTCGTTCGAAAAACTTTGTTTAAAAAATATCAAGAGCACTGTCAATGCCGAGATAATTATCGTCCATACCATTCCACACTTTTGTTTCCTGCGTTTTCAAGGTATACCTTACATCATCTTTTAAAGGTCAGTTGCAGTATTTTCGTGCATACTCTCTAACCAAGGATCAGGTTAGGTACCTCCGATTTTAAGTAGCTGGTGGTGGGACATGTTGATGTGCAAACGGATATCACCATCCTGGCCATTATTGGCGCCAAGATTCCGCTTTTTCCGTTTCGTGGGCCAGTCGTTGCATGATTGCAACTCTAAACCATGTCTTAAAGAGGATCGACATTTACGTTGTGCTATCTACGGTCTCACATAAGCTTAATATTAGGTGGACCGGGATATCGTCTTCCCATTGCAATTAAAAAAACAAACGTTAAGTTGGATATTGATGGCGAGTGTTGACGATTTTACGATCGTACCAATAAAAACTGCGCAAAGTTTCGACTTGATAAGATAAACGGTGCGGATAGAAAATTAAAAAAATAAACAATGCGTATTCATTTTATTGAGAAACTAGCGACCCTGCCTCGCTTCGCTTCGGAAACTGTAATTTATTATTGATTTCTCCACTATGTAATGGATGCTATTATACATATAAACCTTCCTCTTCAATCACTCTATCTATTAAAAAAAACCGCATCAAAATCCGTTGCGTAGTTTCAAAGATTTAAGCATACATAAGAATAGACAGATATAGCGACAAAGTAAGCGACTTTGTTTTATACTATGTAGTGATTTTAACATGAAAAATATATATTTTTTCTTCAATCGCATTTACATCTACATATAAAATATACATGTGTTATAATATATGAATAGGCATTGGCGATTTAAAAATCGAACAAAGTGAAATCTGCGATTTGATACATACTCGATGCGGCGTGGTGCGCGGATTTATTCGTGAATATTTTGTGTCGTATGGAGTTTTATGTGCTTTTCGACCGGGAACTGCACAGAGCTGAAAAATATATTCGGAGTGTTAATTGTAATTTAGTATGCAAAATATAAACCGCAAGAGTAAAATACGCTCCACTTTTATGGTATTTCTGGCTCACCCTAATATGACACTGTAGGCAATAAGGTTATTTATGTTTGCAACTATAACGGCTGCTGATAAATTTAATTCATAACCCACATTACTTTATTTCTGTACTTTCCAATAATAGGTGTTTTATGAGTTTTACTGGTGGCAGGACCTCTTGTGAGTCCGCACGGGTTGGTACCACCACCCTGCCTATTTCTGCCGTGAAGCAGTAATGCGTTTTGGCTTGAAGGGTGGGGCAGCCATTGTAACTATACTTGAGACCTTTGAACATATCTCAAGGTGGGTGGCGCATTTACGTTGTAGATGTCTATGGGCTCCAGTAACCACTTAACACCAGGTGGGCTGTAAGCTCTTCCACCCATCTAAGCAATAAAAAAAAGTTTATTAATGGTGATAGATCCGACATAACAACAATCTGTACAACCTTGGTTACCTTAAGCTGTTGGTATCACTATACAAAAGATTTCTTATTTTTTTAAATAACTTAACCTTTTCAATTATTCCGACGCCAATTGCCTTGCCAATCCCAGTTCTACCATTCACAACAATAGGACAGACAAGCGGCCGGTCATAAACTAAAAGCCAAATCGAATTGTATCATTAACATGTATCAATCCTGCCTAGTGGAGTAAGGTTAAGAAAAAAAAAGATTTGTAATGTCGTGGGACATCGGATAGGAACGAAGTTCCTTATTATAAAAACATAATTTTAAGTTCTTTTCGAGGTATAAAGGAAATAATTATTCGGGTAAACATTTTTTTAAGATTTTTTTATTGATAAAAAAAACTACTTTACAAAGTTATCAACTTTATTTTATTCAAAATGATTTATAAAAAATATATAATAATAATATACAAAGAAACAGCTATTTATATGAATAATGATAATTACCGTCATCACGTAGACTATACATTAGATACTGTATAGCTATCATACTAAGACTATACATAAATAATAAAAATCTTACGTTACGGACGTTTTTTCCCGCATCGTCCCATAAGGAACTTCGTTCCAAAAGAAAATTAGGGCCCGGTTTTTAGGTAGATATTACGTATTTAGGTTCTGTTGGTTAATTCACTTGTCTTGTCGATCTTTGTTTCCGAATTATTGCTCTCGCTCAAGCGTTATAAGGTGATCATCGGAGACAATAGCTAACCATTGTCAATGCCATTGGCCACCGAGACGTAAGGTCAAATCATCGGCTGTATTGATGCAATAACTGCCCTGTTCTCTTAACTGGAACGCATTAATACAGTTGCAGAAATAGCGCTAAATAAGTCACAAACTGTTCCATTGTTAGAATATCGCAAGTACCAATTTTTTTTAAATGAAATGCATGGTTATCAAATTTTCACGAAAGACGGTGAAGGAATAACATCGTGTAATAAAAATTAAAAGCATAATGCAAAAAAGTTAATTTGTGTAATTACTGGTGGTACACAGGTAGGTACCTACTGCCAGTCTACCTATTTCTACCGCGAAGGACTACTAGTGCGTGAAAGTAATAAATTGACAATTAGACCTCATGTCTCAAGATATGTGGCGGCATTCACGTAGTCATAGTGTCATAATGTCTACAGTTGCGTCAGTCATTTAACATCAGATAGCCCGTGAGATCGTTATATACACATATATATTATTAAAGGTATGGTTGCTTTATTAAATTACCGATTCGACTGTCACCATAAATCAATATTAGAAACGGACAAGTGCGTTATGTGATCCATTGTCAATCTTTCGATTATTTATTGGCACTGGATTTTTTTGTAGAAAAACTGCCAAAGGTGGATGGATGTTGGCGCAGAACAAATTGCATATCGTATTACGACCTTAGATCGTTTCGTGAAGGTTCAGCAACAAATGTGAACGATTTATCAGTATCAACGAATTTGATCGCCGACCCGCCGATGTCGTTACAGTAAGATTGTACTATGAAGGCGTGCCCCAAATCGATCTAAAACATTATATTATTATCTTGGACTACAAAAAATAAATTGCATTGTTTTGCAAAAATTTGGTAATGATTTTGTTTAATCACTAGTTTTTGTACGCTCCGCTCTTAAGTGTAAGACGACTGTTCTACGTTGTCATCGTGAATTAATTTTTTTGTCTAATGATAGGCGGTTGCGTTTTTTGTGATGCCTATGGGATTTAGCACCACCATCCTAATACCTACCATACCTAATGCATTGTGAGCACGTCCGTCCAGCGACACTTCCTAAAATGACTGAAGTATAATGGTATAAATGGCAAAGCATTATTTAGTAACGAAGCTATAATAAGACAATGAAGCTTTATTAACAAAGTTTGAACAAGATAATTTAAATTTTCCTGCAGCTCCGGCGTCCAAATACGAATGGAGACGGCGTCTGTTTTCCTTTCGCAAAGATTGAATGAAACTTCCTAATGATTACTTTAGGGTGCCTCTTACAAACGCGATTTGTCTAGTTCTCAACTTGACTCATTTAATAAAGTGATTTATTTTATTTATGATTTTAATAGTTAAAAATGCGAAACGATTCATTTTACTTAAATATCTATTTATCTCTATAAAAAGTATGTTTATCATTTAGTTATAGTAAAATTATATCGTGTAATGTAGTAAATGCCTGAATTTCATTCGATTTTGAAAGTTGAATTGTCAATGTTAGTCTGTTGAAATTGGTTAGTAATCTCAGTGGGTGTTTCAAAATAGCCGTGGAAGGGACGGGAAGTGCCGCCCTCAATAAACCCGTGTGAATTGCATAAGCAGTCCATCCTGGATGTCACGCTTTGACGGTTTTGTCGAACAAACCTGGCCTTCACTGACTCGTGGTCAAACGTCTTAATTTACAAAAGAAAAAGTTAATTTTTAACTGTCATACACAACTAAAATAAAATAATACTCTAGGTACAGTTTTATCTTTAAACGATCTTATTAAGCTTTGATAAATATAGATACTTAAATATTTGCTGTACAAGGTGTACTTATTTAAACTGTGCACGATAACAGGAAATGCATATCAAGAAAATGATGATCAATATTAGCTGTTTATAAATATTTATAATGAATTCCTCATGTTGCTCTAAGGGCCTGGCCACAGCTACTGGCGGTGCGTTTTGCGGTGCGTTGCGAGGCTCGGCGGGCAGCGTGATTTGTGGGGGTATGCCACAGCTAGACTAATTGCGACGGCCGCGGCGTCAGAGGTGCACGTATTTAGAGAGCCCTATCAAATGTCCCTATCGCTCCCGCTCCCGCTTGCCACGCCTCGCGACGCACCGCAATTCGCACCGCTCTCGGCTGTGACCAAGGGGTAAGTTTTGACAAAAATTTTATGACTGGCCGCCTGCCTGTCGTCAGCCCTCCTTGGGAATGCTTTTGTTGACCTTGGGCTTACGTTGTATTGGCTTTGGTTAGGATTTTAGTCGCCTTCTACGAGTACCCATGAGCTAAGTTTGTGCTGTGATTATTTCTTGGCGCCCATCACACACACCCATCGCACGTTAGAGGAAGTTTGAAAGTGGCACCTGTGACATAGAAGCTGAGAAGTGAGCGTTTGGGATGGTATGGACATATGATGAAATGACAATGAGGTTGTTAAGAGTTTTAACTATGGATGTGGAAGGCTTTAGAGGAAGAGGTAGACCTAAGAAAAAATTGATGGATTGCGTGAAAGACGATATGTGTGAGAGGGAAGTGAGCGAAGAAATGGTATATGGTAGGGGAATATGGAAGGAGAAAACATGTTGCGCCGACCCCAGGTGACTAGGAGAGGGCAGCAGAATGATGATGATGATGAAATTCCTAAAGAGATTTGTCGAGACGTTTGCGATTATCCCCGTATTTACTGAATCGCATTGGATGTGGTTTTCAGATATGCAAAACACGAGTTAGACCTAACAGAGATAGGTTGTCATTCTTTCAAATAGTAAGAACAATCATAAGAAATGTATATTTTTCCTATGGAAGATTGGTGAGTTAAAGTTAGTCACAGCTAAATGTACCTACATACAAACACCTATTTTTGCACAAGATTACACTTTCACAATAGTACAAGTCCACAAAGGAAATTGACATGATAAAACATATTTAGAGAGCCTTGTCCCCTTTCGATAACATTTTTCCGTATTTGCTCAACATAATTATATGATATAAGATAGCTTAGTTTGGCAGAACTCACTAGAGTCAATATTTTGTTGTTTTTATTGCATTGTTATAGCACATCCACTTTCAGATGTGAGATCGATAATTCTAGTTATATTGTGTAAAGGTTGTCTAACTCTTGAAACTGAAATTCATGATAGCTTCGCAACAGGAATATACAGGACGGTAGTACCGTTGCGCGGACTTTACTACGCCCTACGCGAAATTTATAAACATTACTTATTTATGTATGTTATTCCTTCATCTTGATAATTGTGAGGAAACAGGTATAAGCACGTATTTTTTTAGAAAGAAAAGAGATATTTAAATAATAATCGTAAGATTTCGGGAGGCCTTTGATAGCTTTTTTATGTGGTTTCACAATAATCAAACCTAGTTTGGGAGGTATCAACAAAGGGAAAATTTTGCACCGAGCCATTGCAATTGGTCGGTAGACCGACGGTCCAGGTATTATTCTTCGGAACTTGTAAGAGTATATCTGCAAATTTATCTTGAAAATATTAGCGAGATTCAGTCATCTGTCAAATAATTTGTGCTGTATGTTAGCTACCCATAAATTACGGATAGGTGAGGTTAGGAAGGTTTACAAAATCTAAAATGTAACCTAATGGAGCTTTTGATGTGTCCGGGCTCATAACGAATGCCTAATGGCTCCTCGTTCTACACGAGTTTTGTTTTGTGATTAACAATGCTCATCTCTCACACAACACCGCGTAATGTTCCATTTAATGACCGTATGTTTGTACGTAATTACAACGCGGCTCGTTTGCGTCACACAGAAGTTCATTTGAAAAATATGTAATCGCAATTATCTAAGTATGTGCACCGTTTTTTGGGTGGTTTTTAAACATAATTCGGCGGAAGTCATTTGCCGGATGACTATTATTTCCATTGATACAAAAGACACTCGAAGTGAAAGCCTTAAAAAATTCAATTTACCAAACTGCCCTATAGATGAGTATAGTCAGATAATCCAGGGATTACAAGCTCGGAGCCCGTCTATTGGCGATACCGAAGCATCGATACCTGTAGGGATGATTAATAGCATAGAGATAATCCCTCGGGTCGTGGTCGTCGTTTTGTTCAATGTTCTCGACGAGGCTGGTTTTCCTCGTTGCGCTATTAGTGTAACCGCAAGTCTGATAACATTCACTAAAGTTTTGCTGCTATATATTTGGACGTCTTTAACCAAAAGTAACCTCAAATTTACTGCAGCGGTTTCTAGATGTTAATTTCTCTAATTTGCTTGGTTCAGTTTTCGTTAGCTAAATGATTTAGTAACTAGAATTGTAGATGCCTTTACGGGGTTGAGCTCCTGTTAATAATAATGCACATAAAGTTTGGAATACTGTCATGCGAGCATTCCGAGAACAAAGGCAATAAAAAAAAAAAGTTGAAAAATCGTTGTTTCTAAATATCGCAGGTACGGTAGGCAGCGGCTTGTCTCTGTCCCTGGCGTTGCTGAAGTCCATGGGCGACGGTGACCACTCACCATCAGGTGGGCCGTACGCTCGTCTGCCTACGAGGCAAATAAAAAAATATATTTATTATTATTATTGAAGACAGAAGATACCGTTGCCACAAATGTCGTCACTCAGTAGTGGAAGGAGTACATGTAATAAAGACACAGATTAACGTTTACGGACTCTTAAAATGATGCTTGAAGATGCGTTTTTTATTGAGTTGTGGAGCCGAGGAAGATAGTTCATTGGCTGTAATTATGTGGATTTTAATTATCTCTACTGTATATCAATACAGCGGATCTCAGTTTAGTTAAAGAATCTTTATTTTTCGCAATAATGAAATAACACTTCTTTTAAACATATTATTATCCGCAACACGCTTCGTCAGATTATAGAAACAGAGTTATCAGCAACATGCTTCGTCACTAGTTACACGTCATTAGTTAAAGTAAAACTATTCACTGACAATTGTACACATTATTGTCATACTAAGTAATTTTGTAAATTAACTAGCTTAAAACTTTTTAATTTCGCTCGCCACACCATCAAAACATCCTATTATGTTAAAATGAGATTAATAGTACAATGCTAATTTTAATTAACTAATAAAAACATTAATATTAATGCCCTTATGAAATACGTCTCATTTAAATCTCATTTCAATTCATTCCGCTTCTCTCACTCTAATCAGACCTACAAATTAAGACAAATTCATATGTGAAGCACGAATAAGAAATTAATTCAGAGCACGTGCTCATATTTTCAATAAAATTAATTGGATTATTATAAGAGGTATATAAATATTCACGTTGTTATTATAATGTTAATTGCTATTTTTTTGTTTATAGGCTTCTTCTATGTTTTGTAGTAACATTTTATTGATATTTTAAACATTTATTTTCTCTTCATTGTGTTGAATGTAATGAAATGGATTTTAGTTTCCCGTTACTTAATTTCGTTTGTATCCGCTTTCTTCATATTTGTAATCTATACTAATATTATAAAGAGGAAAGATTTGTTTGTTTGTTTGTATTGAATAGGCTCCGAAACTGCTGAACCGATTTGAAAAATTATTTCACTGTTTGGAAGCTACACTATTCCCGAGTGACATAAGTTATAATCTTATTTGAAAAAAATAGGGATCCTTACTAAAACTCCAATCATGTAACCCAAGGGTTAAAAAAATTACCTAAAATATTCTTTACATCGCTTGCCCTGCGAAAACAATTGATGATAGAATTAAACAACATACTACGACTTTGTAGAACACATTATTAATTACAAAAAGTGTCGCAACAGCATATGTCTAACTATTGTAGTTATACCGCAATAAGTGTTCTTTTATTTTAAAAATTAAAAAAACGTCAAATATCGTTGAAATTTTTGTTAAGGAACCCGAGCGGAGCCTTAGCGGGCCGCTATAATAATTTAAAAATTTATAAATAATAATTTCTTCATAACACATTCAATAAATTTAAATCTCAAATTTCAAATTAAACTACAGTTTTGAATAGGAAGATACGATTTAATTTAGGTGCCTAAAATACTATTGAAATATTTAGCTCGAAGTTGACTGAAAATTTTGTGTGACGATAATCTTGGGTTACTCAAATGACTAAAAGCACTGTTAAGATTAAATGATAATTCGAGTACCAACATAGCTCCTTCTTTTCTAATTCAAAGCGCCTACACGGAAACTGTGAATCCGTGCTTCACCAATTAGTCAATTGTTAGTCAGTGATTCGGTTCTGTTCTACATCCAGAAACTAGCCGGTTCATCTTGCCTTTGTTTAACGACTTTGATGAATCGTAGCGTTTTTTTTTATATTTCTTTGATGGGTGGACGAGCTCACAGCCCACCTGGTGTTAAGTGGTTTCTGGAGCCCATAGACATCTACAACATAAATGCGCCACCCACCTTGATATATAAGTTCTAAGGTCTCAAGTATAGTTACAACGGCTACCCCACCCTTCAAACCGAAACGCATTACTGCTTCACCGCAGAAATAGGGTGGTGTTACCTACCCGTGCGGACTCACAAGAGGTCCTACCACCAGTAATTACGCAAATTATAATTTTGTGGGTTTGATTTTTATTACACGATGTTATTCCTTCTCCGTGGAAGTAAATCTTGAACAATTGTTGAGTACGTATTTCATTAGAAAAAGTCTGTGTGTTTTGTTACTTTTATGGAGATTGTTGCAGTAACTGACAATAATGAATACAAGCATTTTGTTTATAAACAGTTACTAATGGTAATATTGTGAAAAGAACGATGTTGCTACTGAAGGAACAATTTAAAAATTCACAAGAAAAATAATAGAAGTATTTCTTTGTGAATGTTTCACGTTTAGTAAAAATAAAGTGGCAATACTAGATGATACTACTAATATTATATATGTACCTATATGGGTAACGCTGTAAATTTAAATAGTAAGCTGTAGGTAAGTATAACTAAGATAAGCTGACAAATTAAATCTAATTTAAAGGTAGAAAAGAGCATGTAAAAAGAAACAGCTACAAAAAGTAATTATTGATATAAATGAAGGTCATCTGTTAAAAGAAATTTGATTAAATATATGAAACTACCGATAACCATAGAAAAGAGTGAAACGCTTTTCAACGTCATTCTCGAGTATATTATAAACTATCGACCCGCCCTCGCTTCGCTTCGGAAACTTTAATTTATTATTGATTTCTCCACTATTTAATTGATGTTATTATACATATAAACCTTCCTCTTCAATCACTCTATCTATTAAAAAAAACCGCATCAAAATCCGTTTGGTAGTTTTAAAGATTTAAGCATACATAAGGACAGAGAAAGCGACTTTGTTTTATACTATGTAGTGATTATACAAAAAAAATCTCTCATTATGAATTGTTCAGTTTTTTTGTTTTTAATGGCGTTTACGACTCTGAAATACCACAGGGCGTAATGTTTGAACAGCATAAGTAATAGTAGGAATGGATAATTTAAAATGTATGTACAATAAGTGCTTTTTTTTTCTCATGCACGTCCACTTCTGGACATAAGCCTCTCGCAATGTTCGCCACAATGTACTGATTAATATTACCATAATAAGTACTTTTTTCGATAGCAAGTACTCGAACGATCTCATGGTAAATTTTGATAAATTTACCTACATTTCCTTCTGTCTATAAGAAGTGGTATAACGAATTTAATATAGCCAAAATAAATTTGACCGTAATTAAATTGATGAAGCTCGTGACAACGGTATCAAATTCATAATTTGAAAGGGAAATTTTTCATCACCCCGAAGCGTGATGCCAAATTGAATTGAGGGCCCGAATATCTGGACGGTAAGGACGTTCTTTCTCTCTTCCTAAAAATATGGGGAAAAGCTACAAAACGGGAAAAAAAAGACGATAAATTTAATATAATTCTTCTGAATAATTGTGACTGAGGTTGCAATGTTTTTTTTTATTGTCCCTGTACAAAATCGTGATTTATAATGGGCCCAAAATATTGTAATGAGTTCGAGTTCCAATTGAAACGTATTTATATAACATTTCGTTGTCTATACTAATATTATAAAGAGGACAGATTTGTTTGTTTGTTTGTTTCGAATAGGCTCCGAAACTACTGGACCGATTTGAAAAATTCTTTTTCCATTAGAAGCCGACATTGTCCCTGATGAACATAGGCTACTTTTTTTAATTTTTTTTTTTTTTGTTTTGTTTCATGTGTGTTTTAATGTTTCCGAAGCGAAGCGAGGGCGGGTCGCTAGTTAATTCATAAAAATATCCGTTTCATAAGATTAGTATGCCTTCAATGCTATTCAAATTCGACAGGGAAAAACAAATTGCACGTAAAAGTTTTAAGCGCTTGTTCTTTGGCAAAATAGATAAAATATTCCTTTATTCGGTGGCCTCTTGTTACGGTTTCAAGTAAATAGATGTACGCGCATTCGGTTTCCCAATCAAATGTATCAGAGTGGTCGAAATTCGGACATGTTTCCACTCCATTCGTATTAGGGTGGCAATAGACGAGGGTGCCCCAATTTGCCGACATTTATACGGGCAGCGGACGCCCATCGGTACGTAATTTACTTACTCTTAACTGCACTGTGTAAAGACCTTCGTAATTTTCGTTTCTTCCTTTTTTTTTCTCGTTTATTCTAAAAGGTTCGAAATGGACGGTCTTACTTTATAAATTAGGTCAAATTCAAGAAAGTATACTTACTTAATAGTGTCTAGCTGATTGTTTATATACGTAGATGGACAAACCTTAGACGAGCGATCTGGTTCTTGGCTTATGCTAAACTATTACTAGAGTCCATAGACTCTTAACGTAGGTGACGCTGTATACCCCGGGTTACGAATTTGCGTTGGAATTAAGTCCTTTTCTGTTCTCAAACATTGTGGCCTAATGGGTTTGAGGCTTAATATGCTCGTATCGTAAGTACCGTACTTCTGTCGAATCAAAATCGGCAAGTACCAATTTTTTATTTAAATATGAAGCTAACACATCATCGCAAACGACGTTCACGATGAAGGAATAGCATCTTTTTATATAAAACTAGCCGGTAAAATTAATAATATAATAAAATTTAGACCCATACATAATTTAGAATAATCTTTTTATGTAAAGTAGGTACATATTTTCTTGTATGTCTAGTTGTCAAACAGAGGGAAAAATTATAGTTAACTATTTCGTCTTTGCTTGTTTGAATAACGTATGAAACACCCAAATGAGAAGTGCAAGATCACTACATAGTATAAAACAAAGTCGCTTTCTCTGTCCCTATATCCATATCCCTATGTATGCTTAAATCTTTAAAACTAGGCAACGGATTTTGATGCGGTTTTTTTTAATAGATATAGTGATTGAAGAGGAAGGTTTGTATGTATAATAAGATCCATTAAATAGTGGAGAAATCAATAATAAATTACAGTTTCCGAAGCGAAGCGAGGGCGGGTCGCTAGTTTATGATATTTTAAACGAAAAAGATCTCAGATATATCCATCTGGTTTCGGTCGTTCGACAGCTGCGTGCAGATCCTCATAAAAAAACTCAACCTCAAAGAATCCCAATAGAGCCCTTGGGTTCGCATTGGACAAAAACTATGTAAAGGGACGTCTTTATTTTCTTTGTATGGTCGCATCGACCCAACTGTACACAGATAACTAATTCAAAGGATTTTACCTGAGTGGCAACGTAAGTTGGTTGGATAGTGTAAACTTTAATACGAAGTGACCGTTTGCGGAAAACTACACCACTTGTCAAAGAATTTTGGTTGTATCACATTTAAGTGTGATACGAAACCCCTTTGCTTTAAGTCGCGCTAGAATTTGATTAGAAATGAGATTACTATATTCCAAACTCATTGTAATCATTGCTCACCGTAAAAATATATATTTATAAAATGCTAAAAATGAGATTCGACTGTGTACTTTATGATGTGATTTATGGTGACCAAAGTTTGATAAAATTGGTAGCTACAAATAAGGGTAAAGTTTAATAATGCCAATTTTGATCTAAGACAATAAGATTAACTTAGACCATTTAAATTCTTAAAACTGTTTTGTTGCCAAAGGAAATCCAACAAAATCTCTCTATTTCAATAAATGTGGGTACGTTAACATGTGTTCAAACAAGCACATATCATTTTACTAAAATATAGCAGACCAATTTTGTTGAATGCATCCTCGGAGATTCAGAAAGTAAATTCTAGCGTAAACAAATATACGTATCAATGAAGAATGTTTTCCGTAAGAAATTCAAATGCTCCTTACGCTGTTTCCTATGGAAATAGCTATGAATGAATAAAGAAACAGTAGAAAACTTTGCCCGGGTACGAGCTAGGGGCTTTGTCGGCTTTGTGTTTACACAAATTTAAATCAGCAATTTACATAAACACAACATTCGAATGGAAATTAAATACAACAATTAACGCTGATTTGGGTGTTGGCCAATCATCGCTGACAGCGTTGCGTTGTTAATCCCCGGAAATACTATTATGAAATATCGTTAAGTAAATCATCCAGTACAACCGCAGTGATTATTCTAGAACAAGGTAGGCGGGAATTGAGGGGCTAATGAAACAACAAAGTTGAACGTTTTTCTGAAGTTGCATAAATCGATACAAAGGTTTTTTATTTTCTTAGACTGTAGTGTCTTACGTCTATCTCGGCTATTTTTGTTTTACAAAAATTTTTACTATTAGCTTAGCTTAGCTTAGCTTAACTGAGCTTTTTAACTATTAGCTATTTTAGTTTTCAATATTTGCAAATTTGCAAGTTTTGCAAATGAATACTGTCGTAAACCTAATTTATTTCTTATTCTTTTCTTAGAATGCAGATGTGGGTTCACAGATAAATTATAAAAACCAATAATCGTGAAAGATATCGGCCGGATATTAAAGTCCTCTTTCTATAGATGATTTTCATCTATTCAATCACAACATATATGACTCATTTTCGGCTAAAGTTTAGCGCCTACGCTTATTTTTTAGAATGTTAAGAATAATAAAATTCAAATTGAACACGACGACTTTAAAATTTCGAAAGGAAAATGTGAACGTCTTAATTCTAAAGTCCTAAATCCATTCGTTTATAACAAAAAAATCTAATATACGTGTTATAGTTTAATATAAATCGAATATTGTCAGTCGATTCAGCGATACTTTTAATTTGTTAGATATTATATAAATTAGATTTTAATTTTGTTGCTCACCTACAATTCTTTGCCTTTATTATTTTTGCTTGATATTTTCTATCCGTACCGTATCTAATCAGCTATTATAGTTTTCTTATTTTAAAGTTTTCGTATCCGCTGCTAACGGCCAAAATAACATCTGTTGTAGTACAGCACGCTGAATGTTATGAAACATTTCACGGCACGTATTGAGGTATTACTCAAGCAGGCCTGAGAGTAAACAGTCACGCATGTAAATATCCCGTGTGACTAATTGTGCTCGTACCCTTCATATTCACGCTACCGAGAGAAAACAGATGCGCTAGATTTATCTATTGTGTTTACAAGACATTTTACTCAGTCGCGCTTAAACTTAGTTTGGGTATTTGTGTTGCTCCGTCAAAGCAGGGATGTCTCGCAGGTATTCTTGTGAACAGAACTGTGCAGCAAATTGATGAATGATTTATCGGTTAACGTTCAAAAGGAATCGATTGTAGGATCTTGTGAGTCAATTTTATATGTTCTGAACCATTTGATCTTCTATTTGTATTGTTCGCCGGTATGTATTCGTAAATTGAAATAGACAGAATATTTTGACATAAAATTAGATTATAGGCATATAGGTGTAGATCGAATGAACATAGGAACAAAATATTCACTCTATTTGATAATATCCATTTTTGACAAAAAAATAAATGACACAATTTAGACTAAGTGTATTTAGATCCACAAAAGCGACCTAAATTTCGAATTTTGACATGTGTCACCCTTCTCAACCACTCTCGGTGTTAGTGGATTTAGAAAAAAAAAGGAGGGCAACGCGAATCACATGAAACAGCCTCACGTGTTATTTCGCCGACCAGACACAAAAAAACAATTTTGCATATTTCACATGCATAAAGCTTATATAGTTAATCCGTATCTGTTTTAATAGCTCTATTAATCAATCTTTTTGTTTGAACGCCAGCGGGGCGATTCTGTTACCGCACAGTTCTAATAACCATTAAGATATTGCAGTGTTGCTGCTCTGGAAGATTCTGGGTGAATTGACGGTCCCATTGCTTTTGACGTGACAATGGAGCCGGCTGCACGCACGAAAAAACATGACTCATGCGGCGTTACCTCGCTCTGAGGCGTATTTTCTTATGACGTTGTCACGTTCAACGTTTTCAAGGTGTGTGGTGAATTTACGTTGTAGATGTCTATGAGTTCCAGTAACCACTTAACACCAGGTGGGCTGTGCGCTCGTCCACATATCTAGACAATAAAAAAAAAATTTTTTTTTAGCAAAACCGACTTTACAGGCAACCGATTTTTTTTCAGTTTTATTTTGGGTAGTATGGAATCTTAGAAGCAACCACTATAATACTTATAGCTCCCATTAGTCACGAGCACTCCCAGAGGAATCGGCATTCTACGTAGTTTACCTTTGTGGAAGCTCCATTTTGTTTATTTAAATGGAAATATAAATCAAATTCTATCTTTTCAGTGACAAAATTCAATTTCGTTTCGAATGAATTCCAGTGAGTAGCTTTAATCTCCACTAAAACCTTCAATTTCATCTTTGCATCCAAAATCAAACCATGGACATCGTATGACAATCTTACACCTCTAGAATGATAGGGATAGTAACCGTTCTATTTGCGAGGAATTACTAAACGTTCATTCCGCCCGTCGTATATGTGTGTAAGCCATCATTTTTCACTACCTAATCCGAAGACAAGTCTCGTCAAAGGGAGCGCTTATCGTGCGCCCCAATTTATTTTCACGGGATTTCAACATGACGTTCCGAGGCTCTAACATTGTCCTCGAATCTGGTCGTATCCCCCTACATTTGGCTTCCAAGTATTGAGACAGATAACACTGATAGAGGATTCGTTCTATAAAACATGTCTTCTCTAATCGTATATTTATCATGTTTGCCTATTTTGAGTATATTGTCGTGTTTAGCTTTGTAATAAAAACTCAATTCATTCAATGTAAACATAAATTACACAATAACTAAAATTGAGTTCAGAAAATTTTTCATGGATTAAAAAATCAAAGTCGAAGCCTCCTTTGTATTGCATAAATTCTGTACAACCTTCAAACAGAAAAGCCTGTCCACATCGGAACCAACAGATGGTTGTACCTACCTTGAGTCCACACGGGTGGTTGTATCGTAATCTTAATACGCTTATCATAATACGCCTTGGATTATTATACGCCTTACCACCAGCAAATGTGATTTAATTATGCTGGTTTCAAACGTGGGGCAGCAACATTCCGGTAAAACCTTTAATCGTCTTTACGACATCCACGCACAGAAATGGGGTGGTGAGGCACTTGTCAAGATTTCATTGTATCAAAATTATACCCTTCTTCGTTACTTTTACAACTGAGGTATACACGACATCTCCTTTGTGTCGCAAAAATCTCACGGCTGTCAATAGGAAGTTACACGAGTCTCATGAAATACTTAGTTTGACCTAACTACTGAGTACACTAACCAGTTCGTTTAATTAACGATGTGCGAGCAAATACTTTTAGATTCAACGACTCCTCATTTGTCACTAATAAGACAAGCACGCGTGTGAAGCGAACGCTGGTCTTGCTTAGGGGTGCCGAGTGATGTATTTATTGGCAACGTTTGAATTTTAGAATGTATGAAGCCATATTCTCTATAGCAACGATAAAAAACGTTTATCGATATTTCAGAAGAACTTGAATTTGCATAGAACTGAATAATTTATGTAAAGCTAAAAGCTTGGAAGTTGCTGGAGTACCTGGCTATCACTTACCTTTATTGAGATTGTATCGAATATTGAAATCATACGGAAAATACGAAGAATGATCTTAATGAGTTTTAAGCTTGCGTCAGCCCTGATTCACAGGTGTGGTCTCCATAATTTCCTCTTCCTAGTACCATTGCAAATATCGAAGTCACATAAACAATACATGCAGTTATACTAATATTACGGTGAGTATCCCACGCGGTTGTTTATGTACCGTATGTGGGTGAGGACAGAGCATTGTTGAGAGTGAAAGTTTTGTATTTGAAGCAAATTTTTTAAATACAATATTTCGTCTAATGCTATTTTTAAAATAACTATTGAATATAGATGTTAGTGAAGAATGAAAGAAAATAAAACTTCAAACATTGGTTCAATTGATCCTGACATCGTTATAAACAACTTTGAATTAAATAAAAATGAATGAATTAATTAAATAAAATTATTGTGAAAACTCAACCTAAAGGTTGACTTTTCATAATAATTTGATTCATATTAAATAATAATATTTGTCCAAGACGAAATAGAGAAATATTTATAACACGTCTAATTAGAAAATTCCACTTTCTTATCTTGATAACTATATAAATACCAACGGCCTGACTCACCTTTTAATTCATAAAAATAAACTGCATATAGATTATTTATGTTTTTTTTTATGTGTTTGTAAATATTACATTTTATTATATCAATGTTTTCACTCGTTATGTTGAAATTATTGAGATATATGTTTGTATGTATGTTGATCGATAATAATGTTTTTGATTACCGAGATCTCAAATACATTTTTTTCTTTCGAATGACTACTACTTATTTGTTAAAATTAATATAAAGATTACAAGGAACAATAAAATTCACTTTCCAGTAGTTATAGGAAAATTACAACTCTAAAAACAAAGTTGAAATAGATTAATCATTTCTCCAAACAAATAATACCAAATACAAAATATTTTCGAAGGATAATATCGTTGATTTTCTCAGAACTGATATACCGAATACGATGTTTACTGTTGCTTAAAAGATTGGATCTTTCAAATGCTTTTGTAACGAACGCTCGCGAGGTATCTCGATTTATGAAATGCCTCGACATTGGGCAGGCAACATATTGGACGTCAGACCGCAATTTCATAGATTGTGTATACGTACCCTTAAATAGCGGTGCTCCAAGAAACTTATAGGCTAGAGTAAGATATATGATATATCCCGGACAAAATGAAGTTGTCATAAAAGATGATGAGTTGGAGAATAGGCTCCATGTTTGGTTGAAGGAAAAAAGTGGGATTTCTTAAACAGCGTGTTATTTGGACATCGTTCAAGTTTTGTTTTCCTGTCATTATTACACAGTAACTAGAAAAAACTGAGATTTACTGTGTGTGCAATAAGGTTAATCATTTATAAAAATAAGCGCCCGCATATCATAGACATATGATTTTAGTGATCCTCCTAATCATTTTGAATGAAGACAATGAAAATTTAAATAAAGAAAAAGTACTGCGGTAAATTTTCTCGGCATAAAGAACTAAACGTTTATTTTTTCACACCATTTAATCTAGATATTCAGCCGCACTATCT
Source organism: Bombyx mandarina (assembly GCF_030267445.1). Taxonomy (NCBI): domain Eukaryota; kingdom Metazoa; phylum Arthropoda; class Insecta; order Lepidoptera; family Bombycidae; genus Bombyx; species Bombyx mandarina. The sequence goes on from NC_143223.1 coordinate 8,255,894, forward strand.
CTAAAATTATGTTTATTTACCATTGACTTACATATTTGCTTTGTGAGTTTGAAATTTGATACTTAATTCAACAGAAAAAGATTTGAATGTGGTCCAAAAGCCACACAATGCTAGAATTGATTCAAAGATATAACGGCACTGAAGGGTACCTATATTTGGTACGCCGAGTTGAATTATAATGAATATTTTATTGATTAATTTGGATATGGACTTGCTAGTGGAACGAAAAAAGTTTATTAAGTTTGTTGTCTCAAATAAATCGAAAATCAATACATAGAACCAGTTTTTTAAAACTCGCGGCTGAAAAATAAAGATGTACGGGTTTCAGAATAATAGTCGAAACAAGCATTAGTTTAATAGCACAAGTGATTATCTGTTAATATTTTCTTCATCATCTTAGATTTTTGCGAGTTTTCATGTCAATAGTCGAACGCGATAATCGTACGAACTACTATCCCAAAACAAAACGGCGTGCGATTATCTGTCTGATCTGAAATCAGCTTAGAGTTAATAAAGAAACAAGTATGATTTAAAAAAATCAATAGACGCTTTATAAAGACAAGACTAATGAGTCAAAATGTGATGAGTTTATTATTAACCATGGAGCGGTCCCGTTATTCACCCTTTTGATTAATCATCGAATCATACCGACGTTACCATAATATTGTATTATCATTAAAATACTCACACACACATTTAACAAGTTAGATGACGCAAGAATTAGAAGTGCCCGAAATTTTAATTGAACATTCCAAGTTATCTAGGTAAAATTTTAACTGTATCAGTCAACACATTTGCTATACGCTATATATATATAAACTAGTGGTCCCGCAGTAGTCGAAATTCGACTATAATTAATTGAAATTATAAGTTCGAACATTGTTATGGTTCTATTGTCAAAGACTATTTATAATACTTCTATAATCACAGATTTTGCTAAGACTACACTTTAGACAAATATTAACAAAGACAAACAATATTTAATCTATTCTCAATTTGACCATAGACTTTATGCAATAAGAATAGTCTGACAATAAGCAAATAGTATGCATGCGTGTGTGTGTGAAATACATGGTAGCGTGTGTAATGTTTTCTTTATTGATTTAATGTACCTTTTATGCATTATTTAAAAAAAATATTAGCATTGTGCACTCCTTTTCTATATTCTCTATAAGTGTGGGAAATTGCATACTCCTCCGTCCGCGCAATTTTGGTAAAAAGGGGTACAAAGTTTTTGCTTCACGTATTAATATATAGATACACATACACATTTTGATAGCTTATCCTTATTCTATATTTGCCTCTCCTGAAATTATACGCAACATAACTAATCCGCTATATGAATTAAATTAAGAGGTGTTTTTGTTAGTTAAGCTTGATTCTAGTTGAATAATTAAGTTTATGACAAAAGAACAGAATAACTCACTGTAAATGTTAAAATAATATTCAGATGTTGTATGTATGTACACCAACGCGATTTGTACTCGGTGATATTTCAAAAGTTTTGATTAATTGTTAAGCCTATAACAGCGCTGGTCTCTTGTTCGTACGTAGGTTGTAACTCGTTGAAACAAACGCGATGCCTCCAATGAACACTACTCTAACTCGAAATTTTGAAATTTTCGTTTTTCACGCAAATCGCTTCACTATTTTAAAAGTATTACAATTAATCATTATTGATGGGGTTCGAAGCAAGAGTAAATACGCTAGTTACACAAAAAAAAACCATAAATATATCTGCAATAATAAAGATTTTATCAACTTTTTTCGTTTAAACGCTCCTCCTGTAAATCTACGAATTTGGATTTAGCGTAGTGTTCATTAGAGGCATCGAACGAATGACTAGAGTAATTGTTACACAATCACATAAAATTAACGCAATGCAATAAATACGTAAATAAGGTGAACGGAAACAGAGCACAGCTATAAGTTTCTGAAAATATTTTTAATTAAGGTAAAAGACAGAGCACAACATTGATTAAAAAGTTTTTTTAAAGTACGTTATTTTCGCCGGCTCAATTCGCGACTGAAGAAGTCAACATTGACACTTATTTTAATGGAGTTTTTCTCTTTGAGAAATAAAGTAATGTTTTTTTTTTAAAGTAAAGATAATGGATTTTTTTCTCCGCTGCCACACACGGGTTCTTTTCTGCCGCGGACAAATTGTATAATTCTGAACATTTAGTATTGTTTCAAGAATTATTGATATGTTACACGTCATTAACGTTACGTTTCGCTATGTACTCGAGAGCTTTCAGCTAGCTCCAAGGTAGTGGTTTTAATAAAGGCGTGCCCGCACGAGACAGGATGTGGGTCCAGAACTGACGGACATCGTACTCAATGGGCTTGTTGTTACATGGACTTATAGATCTAGAACGTCCTGTTATTATTGTAACTATACTGAGATCTCAGAACTTATATCTCAAGGTGGGTGGCGCATTTACGTTGTGGATGTCTATGGGCTCCAGTAACCACTTAATACCAGGTGGGCTGTGAGCTCGTCCAGCCACATAAGCAATAAAAAAAATATTTGAGTCAATATTATAATAACTGGTTAAAGTTAGCTATGGCATCAATATACCAAGTGCAAGCCGGTTAACATTTTACTTCTGGATTGAAGTTATGCAATTATATAGGATAATATATTGTTAGAGCGGATTAGACAATCGATAATTATTATCAGCGATATATTAGTGCAGAAGAAGTTATCTTGAATTAATAATTTTATCAAATCGTTGTAGTGTTCATTCTAGAAGATTTTGTCCTACATCTACGATCGTTACCTTTCATACGTTCTAAAGTTGGTGGAGCGTGCCTGTACCCAGATGGCTGTACACGAGGGGGTCACGCTTGTTTGTACAGGGAATTGCCATTTTTATGGCACAAGCTAATTCCATATTGCACGCAAACATTGACAATATGGGTTCAAATCGGATACGGTAGTAACTATGCCCCCCCTCGTAGGCCCCTCAGGCCGACTCGCGGCGTTTGATGATGATGAAAAAGCAGAGTTGCTGGCCGATACATTGCAAACCCAGTGCACGCCCAGCACTCAATCCGTGGACCCTGTTCATGTAGAATTAGTAGACAGTGAGGTAGAACGCAGAGTCTCCTTGCCACCCTCGGATGCGTTACCACCCGTCACCCCGATGGAAGTTAAAGACTTGATCAAAGACCTACGTCCTCGCAAGGCTCCCGGTTCCGACGGTATATCCAACCGCGTTATTAAACTTACCCGTCCAACTCATCGTGATGTTGGCATCTATTTTCAATGCCGCTATGGCGAACTGTATCTTTCCCGCGGTGTGGAAAGAAGCGGACGTTATCGGCATACATAAACCCGGTAAACCAAAAAATCATCCGACGAGCTACCGCCCGATTAGCCTCCTCATGTCTCTAGGCAAACTGTATGAGCGTCTGCTCTACAAACGCCTCAGAGACTTCGTCTCATCCAAGGGCATTCTCATCGATGAACAATTCGGATTCCGTACAAATCACTCATGCGTTCAACAGGTGCACCGCCTCACGGAGCACATTCTTGTGGGGCTTAATCGACCAAAACCGTTATACACGGGAGCTCTCTTCTTCGACGTCGCAAAAGCGTTCGACAAAATCTGGCACAACGGTTTGATTTTCAAACTATTCAACATGGGTGTGCCGGATAGTCTCGTGCTCATCATACGGGACTTCTTGTCGAACCGCTCTTTTCGATATCGAGTCGAGGGAACCCGCTCCTCCCCACGACCTCTCACAGCTGGAGTCCCGCAAGGCTCTGTCCTTTCACCCCTCCTATTTAGCTTATTCGTTAACGATATTCCCCGGTCGCCGCCGACCCATTTAGCTTTATTCGCCGACGACACGACTGTTTACTATTCCAGTAGAAACAAGTCCCTAATCGCGAAGAAGCTTCAGAGCGCAGCCCTAGCCCTAGGACAGTGGTTCCGAAAATGGCGCATAGACATCAACCCAGCGAAAAGTACTGCGGTGCTATTTCAGAGGGGAAGCTCCCCACGGATTTCCTCCCGTATTAGGAGGAGGAATCTCACACCCCCGATTACTCTCTTTAGTCAATCCATACCCTGGGCCAGGAAGGTCAAGTACCTGGGCGTTACCCTGGATGCATCGATGACATTCCGCCCGCATATAAAATCAGTCCGTGACCGTGCCGCGTTTATTCTCGGTAGACTCTACCCCATGATCTGTAAGCGGAGTAAAATGTCCCTTCGGAACAAGGTGACACTTTACAAAACTTGCATAAGGCCCGTCATGACTTACGCGAGTGTGGTGTTCGCTCACGCGGCCCGCACACACATAGACACCCTCCAATCCCTACAATCCCGCTTTTGCAGGTTAGCTGTCGGGGCTCCGTGGTTCGTGAGGAACGTTGACCTACACGACGACCTGGGCCTCGAATCAATTCGGAAATACATGAAGTCAGCGTCGGAACGATACTTCGATAAGGCTATGCGTCATGATAATCGCCTTATCGTTGCCGCCGCTGACTACTCCCCGAATCCTGATCATGCAGGAGCCAGTCACCGTCGACGCCCTAGACACGTCCTTACGGATCCATCAGATCCAATAACCTTTGCACTAGACGCCTTCAGCTCTAGGAGCAGGCTTAGGGACCTCGGTAACCGTACTCGTCGAACTCGACAAAGAGTTCGCCGTGCAACCTAACCCATGAATCAGCTCGCTGAGTTTCTCGCCGGATCTTCTCAGCGGGTCGCGATTCCGATCCGGTAGTAGATTCATTCGCGAAGCAGCTACTCTTGAGTTGTTAGGTCTCCTTCGAAGGCGCTCGGGCAGCTGTTAGCAAATCCCACCCCTCCTGGCTGAGCCTTTGCTCGCCCACCTGTCCTGGTGAAACTGGAAAGGCCTCCGGGCCACCAGTAATCCTTCAATCCAATCATCACAATATGGGTGTCCTATGAACCCCACTTAGCGATTTTATTTTTAACTAGTTGACCCGGCAGATTTCGTAGTGCCTTAATCAATAAATCAAAGGATACATCAAAGAAAAAACGAAATTGCTATTTTTATTTAATTCCGAGCATCTTCATATTTATTTAAACCTTTTAAACCTTCCCTGGACTTCCACAAATAATTCAAGACAAAAATTAGCCAAATCGGTCTAGCCGTTCTCGAGTTTTAGCGAGACTAACGAACAACAATTCATTTTTATATATATGTAGATAGGTAACTTAGAAGTTATACTTTATTGTGCTAAATTATGAACTCATTATTTCTTTTTTAATTACCAAAGCTTATAGAGATCACAACGTGAATGTCCAAATCAGCCTGGAGATATAAAGTTGAAGTATCAATGATTATAATTTACTAGCGACCCGCCCTCGCTTCGCTTCGGAAACATTAAAACACACATGAAACCAAAAAATAAAATTAAAAAATAAAATAAAAAAAGTAGCCTATGTTCATCAGGGACAATGTCGGCTTCTAATGGAAAAAGAATTTTTCAAATCGGTCCAATAGTTTCGGAGCCTATTCGAAACAAACAAACAAACAAATCTTTCCTCTTTATAATATTAGTATAGATAAAACGACTGTTCCAGCCTTTGATTGAGAACGCATTACTATTTCACGGCAGAAATATGCTTCAATACGCTCTACCACCACCACAATACGCTGGTATAATACTATGAGAATACTACTGCCACTTCTCAGTTAAATCTTTTAGTCTCCTTTTTCGAAACTCACGGGGAAATGGTAGGTTAGTGATATTATAAGGCACAAAGCTATATTTGCTTCCAAAATCTAAACTGTTCCAATCTACTAATTTCTTCAGCGTCAAAAACTTGACCATATGTAAACTTTTGTGTAAAAATAAAATTAACGATTTAGGTTTTCTTTTAAAAATAAATAATAAGAACCAAGACGCTTTACGTTATGGGTTAAGAAAAGAAAAATACAATTTTTAATGTGCCGTTACAACAACTTTTTAATTTGGTATTTGATTGATCATTTTGTTATTTCAAATCCCGAACAGGTACCTATGCTTTCAGTACTGTTATAGTGTCAGCACAAAATTAATCTTTACTGTTCCAAGTTTGCCCTGAAAAATAACTGGGTCAGAAGCGATCCACACCGATAGTCATTGACACGATACGAGAGTTAAAAGTTCAGATGCGCTACGAGGTATTTAATATCGAAAATTTATTAAACTAAAATTTATAAAAGGCTGCGTTCCGCGCTTGAAACCGTGTTAAATTTGCTTTAAATATAATAATATTTTCAGTTGGAATGACAGCTCACATGTGTAAGAATAGCAATTTTATTTATAAATATGAAATACATCTGAAAAGTCTTCAAGCACAAAAGGTCCAGTAGTTTTTATGTGCTAGTCCAGTCTTTCTCAAAGTGGGCGATAACGCCCCTTGGGGGCGTTTGAAACCTAGAGGGGGGCGTTAAGGGGCCCAGGAAAAAATGGGGGGCGTTGATATGGTTTAGGGGGGCGCTGTAAAATCTGTAATTTCATTTAATTTATAGTATTTTAAATTTCACTAAAATTAAAACTCACCTACTACACAATAACGCATAATTACTTTATATTTCTACCCTGTATGATGTTATAAAAACTTAAAATAATTAACATAGATTTCGTAGGATAGCCCACACACCGTACGCAATCAAGTTGTAACAAGTTGCTGCGGAACATGATTGATGATAGTTAAAAAATTAGAGCAATTTTACCTTAATTACATTGCACCAGAAATTATTTTAAACATTAGAAAAAAATGTACCATGCAGAGTTTTTAAATATTACACATACGTAAACTAACACAAATTGAGGTTTTCTTTACTTTCTTTCTTGTTTTTAACATAAGGGCATTTTACAGCATTTTCCTAGCATTTTATAAGAAATTACTGATGTAAGAATCATAATTTTTATATAAAATGGAAATGCGTATATCAATCATTATTGTTCAAAAACTTGTCTTAGATTATTATTTTTTACAATTTACCCATTACCGTCCAATGTCAAATAGTATAGTAAGCCTAAATAGCTCACTTATTGTAAACATTGTTTACTATTTTATTTCTATATAATAATAGGTTGGGGAAAAGTTTCTTCGCATTTTTTAAGAAAATTCACAACATTTTTTAATATAGTTTATTCACATTTAACTAAAGTATGTCGGTACCATTTTGTTCGATAACTTTTTGCCATCTTGTAGGTAGGGACATGATCCCATTGCTATAGAAATTTTGGGGCTTCGGATCAAAATACCGCGACAATTGGTTTTGGCAGTCCTCTCATGATGTTAACCTGACACTGCCTAAAGAATTTCGAAGATACCGAAACAGGTAGAAATCTGAAGGTACAAAGTCAGGACTATACGGTGGATGCATTAACACCTCCCAGCCAAGCTCTTTTAATTTTTGCTGAGTGGCTAAAGATGTGTGAGGTCTAGCGTTATCGTTATGAAAACCCACACCCCCTCTGTTGATCAATTCCGGCCGCTTTCTCTCAACTTCTTGCTTTAATTTCATCAGTTGTTCGCAGTAGAGTTCAGAATCGATGGTCCTGCCTGGTGGTAACAGCTCATAATGTATAATGCCCTTCCAATCCCACCACACACATAGCATCACCTTGTTGCGAGTTAACCCGGGTTTCGCCAGAGTCTGTGAAGCCTGACCGGCCTTTGACCACAACCTTCTTGTCGTACGTGATCCACTTTTCATCACCAGTTATCAGCTTCTTCAAAAATGGTTCGGTTTCATTATGTCGTAATAAAGAATCACAAATGAGTACACGGTTCATTAGGTTTCTTTCAGTGAGCTTTTTTATGTACTCAGTTTTTTTCAAATGCGCCATAACTATTTTGTGGTCAATTCCCAATTCTTCAGTTACGTCGTAACTACTGATATGCCGATTTTGCCCCACTTTTTCAAAAATGGCATCGATTTTATCCGTAATAGGGCGACCAGAGCGACGTGCATTTTTGACGTCAAAATTTCCGGATTGAAAACGCTTAAACCAAATTTGAGCTACTCTCACAGACACTGCAGTAGGTCCATAAACATCGCAATTTTTTTTCACGGCTTGCGTTGCTTTTTTACCTTTTTTGTAGTAAAATTTTAAAATGTATCGAATATCTTTATTAGATTTACTCATCTTGACAGTACGAAAAATATATAAAAATCACACATCTTCCTAATTTTAATTTGGAATTATCTTCTTTCGAATTTAAACTTTTAATGATACCAAAACCAGCCAGATACAAATAGTATAGCCAAAGAGATTTTATTACAAGTTCATACATTTTTAAGCTATTGTATAGCTTTTATCGCGGACCTTGAGGGCGGCGACCGAATCATGAAATTCCGTAACGAAAAAAACCTAACATCCCTCACTCCGACTACCATGTAGCTCGCGTTCAACACATTCACACGTTGCGCTTGTGTAGTGTTTATGAATAAGCTCGTGGCGTGACGTCACACTGCATGCGCATCATGAAAAGTCTGCCCATCTCTCTCTCGCGCGGTTTAGCTTATGAGTGTGAAGGGGACAGTTAAGGTTTTGCCTTTATTAAGGTTTAATATAGCGTGGTCTTGTTTTATTATTGTTTTAATATTAAATTATCATTGTCTAATTATAATGTCATAAGTTGATAAAAACTGCTATGCAATAGCTTTACCGCCGCAGTTCCCGAGTGCCACACGTTTTTTTTTTGTCAGGAGGTAATCGCCGGACTTCCGCCCTTCACTGGGTATAGAGGGCGGGGCATGTCGGAGTCAAACCGACTAAAACCTCCTGTCGCTCAACAACCAGCATCCAAACCTCGCATGAGACAGAGCTCATAAAAAGGCAAAGGGGGGAAAGTGAAGCGTTTAGTGCGGAGCACATCTCTCCCATCACCCTCCCCCTCGAGACACCAGACTGGCGGTCGTCGGCGCCACTACCACCAGCCCTCTCGGTCGGCAGGCTGTCCGAAGCCTATCTATCCTATCCTACGGAACGCGAGCATCGCCTTCCACGAGTCGTCGTCACCGAGCATCGATGCCAGAACACTCGGCAACGACAAGTCGTTTCCTATTTTTGCGACGAGGACACGCCGCCACCCCTCCCATGCGGGGCAGGCGACGAGCGTATGCTCTGCCGTGTCCAAGTCGCAATCACAATGGTGGCACTCTGCTGTCGGCTCGGCTCCGATCCGGTGCAGGAACTCACCGAAGCAACCATGCCCAGTGAGTACCTGCGTGAGCCGGAAAGTGAGACGTCCTCTGTCACAATTCACCCAATTCACAAGAACCGGGCGAATCGCCTCGACGGTCCTACGACCAGCCGAAGGATCGGCCAGCCGCCTGGACCATGACTCCAGCACGGACCGCCGAGATTGGGCCCTCCGCGCTCTGACCAAACTGGGGCTGGGACGTGCCACGCCCCGGGCACGAAGGTTAGCCCGTCACTGATAGTCAGCGGCGAGCGCCTCCGCCTCCCTGGACCCCGCTCGACGGCGGCGGGCCTGTGCATCTCTCACGCGCCCCGTCACCTCCTTTTGCGAGATGGTGCACTCGCAGAAGTCGAGCATCGCCTTCCTCGAGTCGTCGTCACCGAGCATCTGATGCCAGAACACTCGGTAACGACAAGTCGTTTCCTATTTTTGCGACGAGGACACGGCGCCACCCCTCCCATGCGGGACAGGCGACGAGCGTATGCTCTGCCGTGTCCAAGTTGCAACCACAATGGTGGCACTCTGCCGTCGGCTCGGCTTCGATCCGGTGCAGGAACTCACCGAAGCAACCATGCCTAGTGAGTACCTGCGTGAGCCGGAAAGTGAGGCGTCCTCTGTCACGATTCACCCAATTCACAAGAACCGGGCGAATCGCCTCGACGGTGTTACGACCAGCCGAAGGATCGGCCAGCTGCCTGGACCATGACTCCAGCACGGACCGCCCTCCGCGCTCTGACCACACTGGGGCTGGGACGCGCTACGCCCCGAGCACGAAAGTTAGCCCGCCACTGATAGTCAGCGGCGAGCGCCTCCGCCTCCAGGACCCAAGGCGGCGTTCCAGTCAGTACACACGCCGCCTCGAAAGAGATGGTGCGATAACCACGGATGATCCTGACCGCGATGGTGCGTTACGGCCGTTGCAGCAACTTCGCTACCCCCACGGCCAGTGACTAGCCCCATACGGGCGCCTCGTATAAGGCCATTGACCGCACCACCCCCGTATAGAGACGGCACGTCACCTGGTCAGGCCCCCTGATGTTGGGAAGAAGCCGGCTTAACGCGCTGGCCACCCCCAACAAACGAGGGACCAGGTTCTGAAAGTGAACAAGGAAGGTCCAACGACCGTCCAGAATGAGGCCGAGGTACTTCAACTGCACCCGGGCCCGATACGGACGCCTCCAACCACGACATGGGCATCGACAGGTGGCACTCTCCGGGGCCTGTGGAAGCACATGGCCTCGGATTTACAGAGTGTTACGTCGAGGCCCAATCTCCTGATTTTGCCGACGACATGCGCCACCCCAGCGGTGGCAAGATGAGCAAACTCAGTAAAACTTTCTTGAGGGTCCAAGTATCTGCGCCGTAGAGAAAAATGGAAAAGACGAGGGAGGTGACGAGCTGCTTTTTGGTATTCCTCGAGATGTTTCTGTCCGCCCAAACACGGTCCATTTGGGACATAGCTCTCTTTGCCATACTGATTCGCCTTCTGAGGCCCTTTTTGGAGGATCCATTACTAGCTATGACGAAGCCCAGATAAATGAAATCCTCTACGACTTCCAGGTTTAGCTTATTCGTAGTTTAATAAGTTATTACTGTTAGTAGTATTATTTACTAGTCGAAATATAATTTTTTAATTATCTTATGATGAGAATCTTATATTAATGAGAAAGGTATTCAACAAAAATAGTTTCGTTCTAATAAATTAGCATAGTAATAGTACAGTGAACTAGCAATTTATTTTGGTAATTCTGAATTTAAACAAACATATTGATGAGAAGAATCCATTTTTACTTTGCAAATTTGTAAATACACGCCCTGTAGCAATGTACGGACATATAATAATATGAAGAAACAATAATAGCATCTACAAATACATATGTACTACGTGGTACTACATTTACTAAAATTAATACAACATTTATTAATTAAATTAATGAAATTGTGGTTTTAAAGTTTTAGGGGTGTATAAAAAATGGGGGGCGCTGAAAAATAATTCATTTTCAAAGGGGGCGGTAAACGAAATAAGTTTGATAATCATTGTGCTAGTCAAATCATACAGAGAACATCAACAGGCATCTAAACAGCATGTGAGTCGTCTATTATCAAAGGTGGCAATCTGTGCATTTGGACATAAAAATTTATTGATATGTCAATACAGATTGATTTGAATATAATTGTCTCCTTCAAAGAATACGGTTCAAAACCTGCATTAAATAAAGGTTAATAGTTAACCTGTTATTTATCTAAGATGTCGTTCAGAAGGGTTTTGTGACTGCCAATGGAATACAAAGTCAATAATTCGTTTTTCTGATTTACCAATAATTGTCCAAAAGTCACATTGCCGGCTTTGATAATAGTCGACTCATGTAATCTTTTTTTGTATAAATGTTCATTGTAGATTTAGACAGAAAATAGAAGGTCTTCAAATTCATTGGTTTTGTTCACACAAGAACCCGGTGATATATAATCTTTAAACATAATCAGAAGGCAGAAATGACGACCCATTGCCGTGTTGAGCGAAGAGGCTATTAAACTGTCAATGGCAGGGGTCATAATGTCGAGTGTGCCGCTGTACCGCAATATGGACAACATAAATCAGCTAATTAACTCCCAACCCTTATTAACGACATAAATTTCGCGCTACGGAGCACACTCGAGATGTGATGTGGGTTTAATATGCGCATAACGCACTCAAGTGACGTCTAGAGACGAAACGATGTCGGCAAATGTCGAAGACTTTAGGCATTATGGTCTTAATTTGCATTTTGTACTGAGCTTCCAACACGTGAGTTTAGCTCATCAGTACTTACTGTATAACGAGGAAAGGACAAGACGTTTCAAGTTTTATGTTCCTCCGTGTTTTTTTTCTTCTTTTAAATACAAAGCTATTACAAAAAGGATCAAACTACGTTTTTGTAGCGGCACTTATCAACGATGTCACATTGAGTGCTCTGCGTCGCGTGGCCAGACCCATTTACCCGGTTATAAAATTGTGAATCATCGGATCCTTGGTTTATCGGAGCGGATCGTGGGCCCAGATGGCGGCAACGCACTATTCTATATTACAACATTACTCCCCTAATTTAGGGATTTATGATCAGTCCTTTAGCGAGTGAGTCGGAGAACAGAATGAAAAATTCTTATATAAATGAATCGATGGCAAAAACTTTGATATTATGAAAGGTCCCGACCGGTGAAGTGGAAACGGAAAACAGGTTTTTCATCAAGCCCGGAGCGAGGTCGAAGATGACTAGTCGATTTAAAAACAGTAAAGAACCGACAGAGCACCGAAATGAATGTTATTGTACCGATAGTAATTTATCAAACCATCTGAGAATCGGACCGACTGACAACCATCGTTTGATACGCTGATACAATAAGAATTACAATTTCGTTACTTTTACACTCGAGATATAAATCTATAGAGATCACTGCACTAGAAAAGATAAATGTTACGTCTTTGACAGATCGAGTAGCTTCACTTTGAATGACGCCAACGGAATACTAATGTTTACTTTTGAACCGAATCTATTAAAGTTGATTGTCTTTTGTTAAAAGGAATAAATGCAATTAGAAGGGTGTTAAGATGAAAGAGACATTTTATAAATTAAAAAGTGAATAGACGAATAATGAAAACAAGCGAACAAGCAGAACGTGGAGCGTGACAAAGATAAAAGGAAATTGGTTTGATCTGTGTGTGATACTAAAATATTAGCCTTTACAACATTGAAAGGACCCTCTTCGTTTAGGGGCCGGGCTATGGGGTCGTCATACACGTGTGCATTCAGCCGAGTACACGAACTGATTGATGCTCTTTTATAGTGCATTGATTCAATGAAATAGATTACAGTAAGCCATTTATAATACGTAATAAACTTCAAAGAATTAGTTGCTTATAAATTCAGTAGTACTGTAAGATTTTAGTCACGTGTATAGCCCGTGATTGTCGCAGCTTAAAGAAGCTTTTGTCTGAATTAATGTAAATTGTAAAACAGGAACAAAGAGGGTAATTGGTTAAAAACGAAGCATTCCAACAAAAGTTAGATAACACAGTTATCCTATTAGCCAGAACTGTATGCGAACCTGGAACTAATTAGTGAAAAGCCCGCATCGAGTGTGACTCCATTACGCAAGAGTCCACCACGGCTAGGTTTTCCGGGAAATGGTACCACTTAACTAGGTACTATTTATGGTTTATTAAGTATTTTAAAATAAATACATACAAGTACTTTCTCTATTTATTCACACTTCATTGAATGCTTGAAGTAAAGCGTTAATGACGAAAAAACTGAAGATGCAAAATACGGCAGACTGTGATTGGGAAATGCAGTGATTCCTTGCAGTTGATGGTGATGATGAAACCGGTGATGGAACAAACAATGGAAGTATTGCTATATTGTGATTTGGAATAATACTAGAGCGCATCACTACGCCTGCCTTTTGTCTAAGATATTACATAATTACCGTTACTGTGACATTATTTGTGTTTCTTCTATTTATCTTTTTTTTCATTTGTTTCTTTATGTGTGCGTGCGTTTTCATTGTATTTAGGTATAAAATCAGAAAGTAATTATGTAAATAAAATACAGAATTAGGAATTAGTAGAGATCTCACACGATCACCGCAATCATAATCTAGGATCCTAGTTCGTCGTTCAATTTCAAACGCAAATAGAAATGGCTTTAATGGGATTTAGAGGCGACGTAAGCTTCATATCATGTGGAAACACGGGCGCTGTTAGGTGCATGCATAATGCAAAACCCGATCCAGTTACTGGAGATTCATGCGGTTTTTTGTAAATACGTATGTGTTTCAGAAAAGTTATATCTGCAATGCTACCGAAAGTTAGAAATTTTTAATTTAATTTTTTTATTTAGTTCGGTATCGCGGCACCTTCTATGAGTTAATATAGGTCAGATTTATTCTAATTAAGTTAATTTATTAATAACTTACAGAAACTCCTACAAAAGCGCTTCACTTCGTTACTGGTGGTAGGACCTCTTGTGAGTCCGCACGGGTGGGTACCACCACCCTGCCTATTTCTGCCGTGAAGCAGTAATGCGTTTCGGTTTGAAGGGTGGGGCAGCCGTTGTAACTATACGTGAGACCTTAGAACTTATATCTCAAGGTGGGTGGCGCATTTACTTTTTTTTTTTTTTATAATTGAAATATTACTGGTGGCCCGGAGGCCTTTCCAGCGTCACCAGGACAGGTGGGCGAGCAAAGGCTCAGCCAGGAGGGCATTTATGTTGTGGATGTCTATGGGCTCCAGTAACCACTTAACACCAGGTGGGCTGTGAGCTCGTGCACCCAACTAAGCAATAAAAAAAAATGGAAATCCACACATGCCGTGCGTTTTCTTTCATACATATATAATATATGTATAGACATATTCATCATAATAATCATAATAATATTATTTAAATATATAGATATATTTACTAACAATCACGCCACGTTAACTGGCCCCGTGGTAAGTTCGTAAAGAACTTGTGTAACAGGTACCAGATAACGGAAATATATGTAAGATTTTTATTATACACATAGATATATTTAATATATATCCATAACCCTGGAAAAGACATTTTATATTTATCATACAAATATCTTCCCTTGGCGGGATTCGAACCCGCGACCCCCTTGTGTAGTGACCATGTCACTAACCACTACACCAGACGGCCGTTTGGCGTATTGGCATAGCCCTTGAATATAGATCTCTCCAATTAAATATCGTCGACATTACCAAAACCTCAAGTACACAAAAACAGTTGTTCGTGTCGGTTTGAAGGGTGAGAAAGCCCTTTAGCTATTAAGATTTCCACCTCAAGTTGCAAGGTGAGTGTTAGCATTCACGTTGTGATAACTATGAGTTCCGGTAACTACCTAACAATGATGGGCCGCGTGTTCGATGGTCTGATTAGGTTTAAAAAAAAACCCATAAAAATAACTCGCCACATCTCTAGTCGTAGCGTTCCAACTGACATTCCTTGGCAATACAATAATAATAAAAATTCACGCAAACGTTAAGTACCTCGTAAAACGCTTATTAAAACCGAAGTAGACTGTAAAAACAGGAAGGGAGGAATCATCAAAACAAGCACATTACACAGAAGTGTAATACAAAAGTGAATTTGTGTCTTCGAGATTAAAATCGAAGTGATCTATTTCGTGATCTCCAAAAATGCTTTATTTGGAGTAGACGGTGGCGAAGTTAAATATGTATGTCTGCAATATTATTTGTCGTCGTGGCCTAAAGGATAAGACTTCCGGTGCATTCGTTGTTGCGGTGCACCGGTGTTCGAATCCCGCAGGTGGGTACCAATTTTTCTAATGAAATACGTACTTAACAAATATTCACGATTGACTTCCACGGTGAAGGAATAACATCGTGTAATAAAAATCAAACCCGCAAAATTATAATTTGCGTAATCACTGGTGGTAGGACCTCTTGTGAGTTCGCACGGGTAGATATCACCGCCCTGCCTATTTCTGCCGTGAAGCAGTAATGCGTTTCGGTTTGAAGGATGGGGTAGCCGTTGTAACTATACTGAGACCTTAGAACTTATATCTCAAGGTGGGTGGCTCCAGTAACCACTTAACACCAGGTGGGCTGTGAGCTCGTCCACCCATCTAAGCAATAAAAAAAAGAGGTTATGTTCATTTGTTATGTTGAAATGTTTTACATTTTTTGGTTTATCACCTTATCTGTTTGCGTAAAAATGCAGTAAAAAAATTATTGGTTGAACTTTCTGTTTTATTTACCTACTGATTAAATTAAATTTAACTTGCATTTGTATCATTTAAAATTTAACGTTTTGACTTGCTGGAAAAAATGGATTTATTTTGTGGTTACAATTTTTTTTTACATGAACCATCTAACGGCCGTCTGGTGTAGTGGTAAGTGACATGGTCACTACATAAGGGGGTTGCGGGTTCGAATCCCGTCATGGGAAGATATCTGTATGACAAATATAAATGTCTTTTTCAGGGTTATGGATGTATATTAAATATATGTATGTGTATAATAAAAATCATATATTTATTTCCGTTATCTGGTATCTGTAACACAAGTTCTTTACGAACTTATCACGGGACCAGTTAACGTGGCGTGGTTGTTAGTAAATATTTATTTATTATTTATAATCTGTTTGTTTTCTAATAATGTATATGTGTTTTTGCTAATCTCGAGAAAAGATTAACCATTTTTATTGAACTTTTCAAATACTTCTAGTAAGCCTAAACCAAATCTCTCAACTACTGTTTCTTATTAGATACTTAAATTTTTGACAAAAAAAGATTTGACCAGCTCTTCAATCTCAACTACTGTTTCTTATTAGATATTTAAATCATTTGACAAAAAAAAAAAGAAGATTTGACCAGCTCGTCAATATCGATGATGGCGAGGGAAAACCTTAAAAATATACAATAATGTTGACCATACGTTTGTTTAAGATTAATAACTACAATGTATTAAGAAGTATCTATAAGAATCACAGTATAAATTTCGTAGCTACTAAGAATTAAAAAAAAAAAACGTTCCCGAATAAAAAGCACTTTGTTAGAAAATTTAGCTTTTAATGTTGCCCCAATTCTTTTGTATGCTTACTTCGTTAAACGTACGTGCTATGTTTACGTAAACCTCGAATGCATGTTCGTTGAAAATTTAAATGTAATTTTGTAAAAGCGTTTTTAATACAAGAGTAGAATGTACATTTGACATGATTTCATACTTTTACACAAACTAACCTGTCGCTCTTTCCAAAAACTAGATGATGACCGAGCTTTGCCCGGTTTTTTTCTTTTTGTTTGTTAATTGTATTTTTTAGAAATTATATTTAAAAACGAATTACATATTGATAAAATGATGAAATATACCAGTGTTATTCTGTCTTTAAAGCAGTAAGTTGCTCTCAATTAAGAAAAATAGTATTATTATTCGCCAATAGATGTCG
The DNA here is from genome assembly GCF_030267445.1 of Bombyx mandarina. Lineage (NCBI taxonomy): Eukaryota > Metazoa > Arthropoda > Insecta > Lepidoptera > Bombycidae > Bombyx > Bombyx mandarina. The sequence goes on from NC_143223.1 coordinate 8,273,043, forward strand.
GGAAGAGTCATAAAGTTGATTATTGAAAACACGAATAAAACAACATTTTCTGAAAATAAAACGTAGCTAGATCGATTTATCGCCCCCGAAATTCCCTGTTATAAGATTAAGTAAAAAATGGGAATACGCTTATAATTTATTTCTGTAACTAAAACTATTCTATCCGTACCTAAAATTAGTGAAATACCAATAACACGTTTATTTATTAAGTTCATACATTTATTCGTATAATAAATAAACTTATATCTTTCGTCCAGAACCCGAATACCAAATATCATTACTGATAAAGATATTGACTTCTACAGATGTTCGAACTTGGACGGTAATCATACTACTCGATCGGTGATGTAATTTCGAAATACAATTCGAAACTTGTATTTACTGACAATAAATATCATATTACTGTCCGGTAGCTGAAAAAATGCGTTCCCGATAGTCATTATAGTGCAGGCAATCTAGATTTGCGATTGCAATGAAGAAACTAATTTATGAAGTCGAAGGACGAAGATACTAAAAGATTTACTACAAACTTTATATTTTTTGGAAAGAAGTTCTTTATGGGACGATGCGGAGGGGTACCCTAACCGGGAAAACACGTCCGTAACGTAAGATTTTTTTCTATTTAGTTTGTTATCAACAAATATCGCTGCACGTAAATTCAACAATTTCTGAATCGCGGTGACGAGATGTTGCACAGTTGATAGACGTTCTCGTATTTCTCTTGCTAAATCATACTTACCTGGCGTAGGGGATACCGTGATCACGCAGGCGGTTCCCCCAGGGCGAGGCTGCTCCATTGCACTGCGGAGTGGTTGACCCTTGCGATTATTTTTATTTTTATCAATAAAAAAATCATAATAAAAAATGTATACTCGAATAATTATTTTCTTTATAACTCAAAGAAACTTAAAATTAATATTTTTATAATAAGGAACTTCGCGGTGTCCCACGATACCACATATCTTTTTTTTATTTTATTGCTTAGATGAGTGGACGAGCTCACAGCCCACCTGGTATTAAGTGGTTACTGGAGCCCATAGACATCTACAACGTGAACGCGCCACCCACCTTGAGATATACGTTCTAAGGTCTCAGAATAAATAAATATTCCGACTATTCCGAAATCATGTTTCGATTTTCTTAACTTATAATTAATTTTATTTCAGATCGGGTCGAGGAGCAGCCTATGCTTGTTCCGAAGGTGAAGGCAACGCTCCGAAGTCATGCTGCGGCCGACCTCCTCTCAGGCTCTGCGTGCTGTTCTTAGGAGTCATTGGTGCGTGTCTAGTGGCTGCCGGTGCAGTACTTGGCGCTTTGAGACCACACCCGAGAGCACCACTGACGTTGTTACTACTTATGATAGGTGAGTTTCAACCATTGAATTAACATTGTACAAGTTAGTCGAGAAGATATCGCATAATAAATACCTCGAATATTCTTTTTTAATACGCTTTTATTAGCTTCAGACGTATGTATGTTAGTTTGTAACGGAATCTTTGAACATGATTTTTAAAACGTCGGACTAACTCGAAATTTGGTATACTTATTAAGGACCGATGACAATTCAATATTTAAAAAAAATTTGAAAAAATTGAAATGCTACTAAAAAATGAAAAAAAAATTGTTTAAAAAAACTAATAAAATACGCTTTTATAGAAAACGCTTTTTTTACAATAATATCATTTTTTCTTGGACTATTTTTGATTACAATTTATAAAAAAATATTTTCTATTTTTTTAGTTGGATTTTCTATAAAAGCGTATTTTGTTAGTTTTTTTAAACTATTATTTATTTATTTTATTGCACGATCAAAATTCATGATCTACACGTATTTTCACTTGGTTGGGTAATTTGGTCTCTGGCTATTGTCTTTAATCGGCAACTACAACATCCATCACAATATAGCACAAACAGAGTTCAGTGTTCATAATTAGCTGTTTCTTTACATTCGAAACATCAGATAAACAAACAGAATAAGCTCAATTTTAAATGATCCCATAAAAATAGCACGCTAGGTAAATTATAAGCTGGCTGATTTAAAAAAATTACACTACCCATTCAGGCAGGCGTCCACACGGCCTACCTCATGGTGAGTAGTTACCGTTATTACACATTTAAACCTGAAGATACACTAAATAGACAAAATAAAACAAATCACACACAACTTCACTCCTCGCGTTCCCGCCAAAAAAGTCAAAAATCTTCAAAGTACAGATATAGATTGGTTCTTCTTCTCAATCGTGTCACTCTTGATAGAGTTTTGTCATGTAGTGTTGGAGAGGGGATAGATTTGTTATATTTACTTATAGTTGCACAAAGGCTAAATACTAAAACAAAAATAAAAACTTCATAATAAAAATAAAGTGAAAAGAAAACAGTTTAGGCGACTTTCGTAACGAAGTATACTTTTATTATAAACCTCTTTGATCATTAAACAATTTGAAACTCATTTCATGTTCCACGATTTTTACACCCGATTAATGCTCTCCGCTCTAATGAATTGCTTTGTTTAATGAAAGTGCAGAATAATGTTATATTATACAATGTACATTGGATTTTATTCGTTTATTGGAGTTTTGTAGTTTAATTAATCGTATGATATAAAGTATAGCAAAATATACATTTCCAGTAAGGTTAATTATGTCAATGTGAAAATTTGGAAGATAATATATCGTTTTCTCGCATTAAAACTGTATAATCTCAAAACTTATTCATTTTACAGGAGAGTTTTAAAGGGTTAATAGGGTTAATATTTTTAATATTAATCATATTTGCAATATTTATTTTTTTATTTTTTAACAGTTACATTATCTGTCTTTTAAAGTAAGATAAAATTATGTATTAATTTTGTTAATAGGAGTCAAAACATGGTAAGCTAAAAACAAAAAAATAACTAAAACTAAACTATGCTCTTTTGACAGTATTTATGAGAAAAATACTGGCGATACCAAATGTTTACGGATATTAACTCAATTTCGAATATTTTGGCGATATATGGATGTATATATTTTCTTAATTGCATATGTTGCTTTATGAGCTCATGGCATACTTGTCGTTAAATGGTTACCGGGGCCCATAGACATCACAGTATGAATGCAGTTACCTAGCTTGATACGCGAGGTTGAAGACTCAACGGCTGTCCTGCTTAAAGGTATAAATTTCCTATAGACACAAGTCAGTTGTGTGTGAGTTTCTCGCCGGATTTTCTCAATGGGCTGCGATACCGATCCGGTGGTAGATTCGACGAAGCACTGCTCTTTCCTCTTCTTAGGCACAGTGTTAGCAGTTCTCTGAGCCCGTGTTGAGCCCGTGAACTCAACTACCGGTCCGCGAGTAGTTGGAATAGCCCCTTAACCTATCAAAGGTTAGGTAGGAAAAAAAGTAAAAATGGGCAAAGTGGTGGTACGTACACGCTTGGACTCACAAGACGCCAAACTACCAATAAAAATATATCTAATATTATTATCTATACTAATATAATCTACCGTGGTTTTTACGGATGTTCCGTTATAACTACTAAACCATGCATCCGATTGACTTGAAACTTGGTATCCATGTACCTACTTAATGGATAGATTAATATTTATATGAGTGTTGGACTCCCTACACTAGTTACTTATAATTTAGAAATAATGACAGTGAGAATTTTCCAAAAAAATATTAGCAACATTATTTTATGAGTATTATGCAAATCCGACTATGACTTTGTATGTATGTCTTTATTACTATGTGATATACTTAAAAAAAATTAAACTTGTAACCAATTCTCAAAGATAGGCTTGACATAGTCTTTAAGTTAAATTATATATGTTTTTTTTTTTTTTATAGCCCTTCTAGGCAGACTAGCATACGGCCCACCTGATGGTGAGTGGTTACCGTCGCCCATGGACTTCAGCAATGCCAGGGGCAGAGCCAAGCCGCTGCCTACCGCAAAACCTGCCTATCATGTTTTCAACTTTTAAATTCTATATCAATCTATATTGGAACTAGTTTCGTAGAGGATACAACAAACATACAACAAATAAAATTAGGAAATTATTATTTCAAACTAAGGTTTGTTTGACTCTGAAAACTTGCATTTCCTGAATATTCCTACGAAAATACGAGACTAAAAGCATAGCAAACCCATTCACTTCATGATTTATAAAATAACTAGCTGCACCAGTCCGCTTCGCTGGGCATTTAAAATTAACATTATTATTTCACACCCCCACAAAGATTCTCATTATTAACGCCCACGCAACTGGTGTAGAGAGTCCAACACTCATATAAATATTAACCTATCCATTAAGTACATGTATTTTCTACATGGATACCAAGTTTCAAGTCAATCGGATGCATGGTTCAGTAGTTATAACGGAACATTCGTAAAAACCGCTGTAGATTTATATATTAGTATAGACTAGTGGTCCTGCAGTAGTCGAAATTCAACTATAATTAATTAGAATTGTAAGTTTGTACACTATTATGATTGTATTTTCAACGCCAAGACTACACTATAGAAAAATATTAATAAAGACTAACAATATTTAATCTATTCTCAACTTGACCACAGACGTTAAGAACAAAAGTTTGACAATAAATAAATAGTATGCATGCGTGTGTGTGTCAAATACATGGTAGCGTGTGTAATGTTTTCTTTATTGATTTAATGTATCTTTTATGCATTATTTTAAAAAAATATTAGCATTGTGCACTGCTTCTCTATACTCTCTATAAGTGTGGAAAATTTCATACTCCCCCGTCCGCGCAATTTTCGTAAAAAGGGATACCAAGTTTTTGCTTCACGTATTAATATGTAGATATTAGCATTGTGCACTTTTTCTCTATTATCTCTATAAGTTTGTAAAATTTCATACTCCTCCGTCCGCGCAATTTTCGTAAAAACGGATACAAAGTTTTTGCTTCACGTATTAATTTAAAGAAGATATAGATGTCATAAATGTGTACAGGTGTATTTGTTATACGCTTTACGTTTGACAATAACAAGTTTGTCCGAAACGTTCAAATCTCATTACATGATTCGCGTCGGCTCCGCCCTTCAACGTTCCATGTTTTCAATTAAACTTCAAATGAGTTTTGGAACGGAATTAATTGGATTTTCATTAGCGTTCCCGACAAATGATATTGTTGCCTGCTCTAATGTCTCAGCCAAAGGGCAATTTGTACACGTCACTCTTACCTTTATTGATAGTTCGAGTTTTGAAATAAATATTATTTTTGGTGTCTTTCTACGTTGGCGTAAAGGCTGTACTACAAATTGAATATCCCCCCACTTTGAGATATGAGCTCACTGTTTTATTGGAATATAAACATACCTTCAAATTGAAACGAGTAATAAAAATTTACAGAATGGTGGACCCAAGCTTATAGGCAATTCCAATAATCGTCATAGAAAATAGGTGGGGGATTAAGGATAGTACTGTAAATAGCTAGAATGGAATGGTAATAATTGTTTTTTTTATAGCTTAGATGAGTGGACGAGCTCACAGCCCACCTGGTGTTTAGTGGTCACTGGAGCCCATAGACATCTACAACCTAAATGCGCCACCCATCTTGAGATATAAGTTCTAAGGTCTCAGTATAGTTACAACGGCTGCCCCACCCTTCAAACCATGCAACGCATTCAACGCATTACTGCTTCACGGCAGAAATAGGCAGGGTGGTGGTACCTACCCGTGCGGACCCACAAGAGGTCCTACCACCAATTTATATTCCAGAAGGCCATCATCGCACTTCCGTACTTTCTGTTAAACGGCCGCGCAGACATATAATTGGTAATACTAGAGGTAATTCAAGATCATTCTGGCTGAATTTTTTTTTCTGAGATTTTGGATGGCTTCATTTTCTCTTTTAAGCCCTGGTCCATAATCTGACAGCCAGCTCGTCATTAAATTTTAAATTTTATTACACTAATCATAAACATTTCGTACATGTAATATTTACATTTTTAATAGCATCGTGCAAAAACTACAAGGCTTTTCGAAGATTTTTGTTCATAGTAATATATTTTAATTAAAATTACGACATATGCATTTCATAACGGAGTGTGTCGTGCGAAATGAGGGCCGAATATAATTAAGAACAGTCGCTGAATAATAGTTGCTCCGTGCTGTTTGTAAACTGACCCGGGATAACACGCTGCGAATATTAGATTCTTTTGTTGTCCATATTGAATTAAAACATATGGTCCGTGTATTCGGAAATGGATGTTAATCATTAATTAGATCTATTTGAACTTCATAATATAAAATTGATAAAGAAGATTGCGTTTTTTTAACGAATTTTAGTGTTTTCTTAAGTAGATAGGATATTTTTATAGCTCACGACCTTAGTCACAATTGGTGATGGCTCTTCAAAACGCTTTTATCAGATGATATCATTATGTAAATGTAAATACGTCCACTACTAGCTATCAGACACGAAGTCTAACTATTAGAATATGAAGGTAAAAATAGAAGCGCATAAAAAAAATTACTATTCTCCACACCGGAGCCCATGTCTGCTTCTCGAGATCTATTATTCATTGGTATTCTTTAGGATCCCTACACAATGAAAGTTGTTTAATAGTACTAAATGACACGGTATAATCGCAATACATTGTGCACCAAGGGAGAAAAGTAGGACATTTCCTCCCGCGTGTTTGCTGTTTGTTAACTGTTTTTTAGTTTTTAAATAAACTACTACTAATTGAATAAGAATTGTCTGATGAACTCATCTTTGTTTAATTCTTCACTATTAAATTTTATTGCTTTTTGTTTATTTCACTTTTACACTAAATACAATATTGCAAATTACCCGAGCACAACAATGGCGGAGAATTTTAGGTGCGTCAGAGCAGACGTAGACACTAACGCGCATGCGCACTTGTCAGTACCCAGGGAGGAAAAGTTACACTTTCTTCCCTGTACAGCGGGAGGAAAAGTTAGACTTTCTTTCCTGTACAGCGGGACGAAAACCGTACTTTCGGCATAGGTAGGAGAAAAAAACAATTTAACAACTGATACACTATTATTTTTAGATTTAAAAAACTACGCTAACTTTAAGAAATTCACTATAAAAAAATCGTTTTTGAATTCGTTGTTATTTCATTATTTCCAGGCATAGGAGTGGTGTTAGTAACCGCAGCGGGACTTGCATGGAGATTAGGGGCTCGTGACGCTCCATGCGCTTTACTGGGCCTCAGGCGGACATCTTGTAGACGGCTGGTACCGCGGCTACCACCCAGCTATGCCAGACCGCACCATCCTTACGCTGCTATGCTGTACCCTGAGTTTCAATACAGGCCCCCACCGCCAACGTATCAGGCCTCGATGCAGGAATACAGACTCAGGTAATAATTTTATTAAGTTACTTTTTAAATATATGTTTTAACAGGTTTACTGGTGGTAGGACCTCTTGTGAGTCCGCGCGGGTGGGTACCACCGCCTTGCCTATTTCTGCCGTGAAGCAGTAATGCGTTTCGGTTTGAAGGATGGGGCAGCCGTTGTAACTATACTTGAAACCTTAGAACTTATATCTCAAGGTGGGTGGCGCATGTACGTTGTGGATGTCTATGGGCTCCAGTAACCACTTAACACCACGTGGACTGTGAGCTCGTCCACCCATCTAAGCAATAAAAAAAAAACGCGAATACCACCGCGCGTACTGACTCGTAAGTTTCCAGTCACACCTGGTTTAGAAGAGACTGTTATCCTTCATAACCTCGTCCTCAATCAATCCTTTTTTTTTCCTACCTATGCTGAATTCCTTGAGAGGCTATATCAGCTTCACCCTAGCGTGTAGGTGAGCTCACGGGGCTCAAACTGGAGTGGTACTAACACTGGCCCTAGCCAGAGCAGTGCTTGGCAGAATCTACCACCGGATCGGAAACGCGACCTACTGAGAAGATCCGGCGAGAAACTCAGTGGGCTGTGTCTGTGGGTTAAATCAATCCTTATTAACTAAGGATTTGATGTAGTTTTGAGCGTACCTATTCATTTTTTTTTTTCATTTATCCAGATTATAGTGAGAAGTATCTGGAGTTATTCTGCTACTAAGTATGTCCATCGAACGAAACTTCGGCTATTACATAATTTTGTAATAATTGAAGGACCTCGAAACGAATTAACTTATTGGATTTTGTCAAAGCGGCTTTGTCTAAGAGCATTAACGGACAGGACCAACACAGTATTATGCGAACTTGACGTAAATACCTTTAAGGCCTTTATTGGGGAAACGTCTCGAAAGTTTTAGTGTATTACGTTGCGCTAATATATTTTGCAATTGACAGTTTATCGAGAACAACTTAAGCTTAGTATCCCGTTGATGTATTCGTTCGTATTTATTTATTTATTGTTATATAAATTGGTTTATATTAACAAAAACTTGCTTAAATAGAGCGATACCTTTGAAAAAATTGACCGATCATTGTTCTCATCAAACCCGTCGCTTGCGACGAAGAGCTCGGCGAGTTAATTAGCCCACAGACACAGCCCATTGAATTTCTCGCCGGATCTTTACAGTGGGTCGCGTTTCCGATCCGGCGGTAGATTCTGCGAGTACTGCTCTTGCTAGGGTTAGTGTTAGCAACGTCATCAGGTTTGAGCCCCGTGAGCTCACCTACTTGTTACGTTACGTTGAGATAGCCTCTCAAGGCTAACAGCTTGGGTAGGGAAAAAAATGAAATTGAGAGGTGGCACTAGTCTATCGATTTTTTTTTATCGTTGATTTAGAATAGACATTGTTCTTTCCATATATTTAACTTACTTGTGTTTGAGCCTTGTGATAGTTGCACTTGATTTTCTTTTATTTTACTTTCTGACAAGAACTGGCCTCTAATTAATAATCTATGCAGCAGCGTGTATTAGCGAAGCAATTTCACATAATATGAAAATGATTAGCTATAAATTTAAGAGCATCCTCAGTAAGCATGCCCAATTTATAAACCGCGCCTTCTTTACCTATTACTTTTTTCAATCCGATTTGACTCCTATTTCTCGTGTTTTTGATAAACTGTTACATTTTTAGACAACGTGAGCCTAAAACATATTTCTTGAACAGGTTGCTTCTGTTGGACAGAAGTGTGCCAGCGGTGTCGCCGCCTCCAACGTACAGGTCAAACTCAGCCAGTCTAGTCAGGTACGTTATAGCACTAAGAACCTTATGTAAATGTTTTAAGGTTTTTGCTGGAGATTGCATTTTAATTGGCACTAAAACTACTCTTATGTAGGTCACTTATGTAGCAATGCGTATAATCCGGCACCTGGTTACACCGTTTTACACGTAAATGACCGCGTGTTCACCCGCCCTCAACTCTACCCCTTATTGGTTTATACTAAAACTAGCGGCCCGCTCCGGCTCCGCTCGGGTCTTTAACAAAAATTACAACGATATTTTATTTTTTAAAATAAAAGAACACTTATTGCGGTATTAGAACTATAATAGTTAGATATATGCTGTCGCAACACTTTTTGTAAATAATAATGTGTTCTACAAAGTCGTAGTATATTATTTTATTTTATCATGAATAGTTTTCGTAGGGCACGCGATGTAAAGAATATTTTATGTAATTTTTTTACACTTTGGGTTACATTATTGGAGTTTTAGTAAGGATCCCTATTTTTTTTCAAAGAAGTTTATGTCACTCAGAAATAGTGTAGCTTCCAAACAGTGAAAGAATTTTTCAAATCGGTTTAGTAGTTTCGGAGCCTATTCAATACAAACAAACAAACAAATCTTTCCTCTTAATAATATTAGTATAGATGAAATAGCAAATTTTAATGAAGATTAAAATGTATTGTATTTTTTTGTTTGTAGTAGAGGAACTACGGGAGCAGCTTGGTGTGGTTCCGAGTACAGTGGTCCCCCATCGTACAGAGCACCGCGCGCGGATCCGCCCGTCACCGTCACAGACACCATGCCCACCATCACACCCCTCGATCTAAAATACACAGACACCATCGAGTCCTTGCCAAAAACAGAACAAGAAAAAGATCCTGACGAGCACCTGGTTACGATAGTGCACACCGATGCCCAGCCGATCATAGTTACAGTGTCCGGATCCCCAGCACTAAACGATACCCATCACCAACCGCCTACCGAGATTGATATTTTAGCGCACTTATAACGAAACGGGCCGAATTAGCTCTTTACTGTCTCACAGTGAATAGAACAGGTGGTAAGAATGAATCAATCCTGGGCTTACATTGATCAAGCCGGCTTAGATTGGATTCTCTCTTGTGTCAGAAACAAGCAATAGGCCCCGCGAGAAGGTTTGTGATTGCAGCAACGATTAAAGTGATTAATAAGGACGAAGTATACTCGATATTGAATGTAGGCAAAGAGTGATTTATATTTAGTACCTTGATGAATGTTAATTATTTATATGAAATAATTAGCAGAAGTATTTAATAATGCAATTCTAGGAAGCGTCTTTAATTCTGTTTGGAGCCATTCTCGATAGTTTACGAATAAAGTATCCATTGGTACTTTATTTTAAAAAAAACATTGAAAATAATATGCATTAGTAATGTTTCCAAATAGAATTATTAATTTCTAATGTGTTATTATTATTATGTTTAATGGTTTCGAGTACCTTATTTTTGTTATAGCGATAGGTTAATAATGTAAATATTTAAAGCACTGACATATAAAATATATCGTTTGTTTAGAGTTATATGACAAATTATGTGCCGTGTATATATATAATGATTGATACAAATAATTTTAACCGTTAATATTAGTTGACACGATCTTCTTGATTATTCGAACCAAATCTAACCATGATGTACAATTTACGTTAAATCGGACCTATTTTGAATAAGTGTGGTGGGACCTCTTGGGTTCACTGGTGGTAGGACCTCTTGGGAGTCCGCACGGGTAGGTGCCACCACCCCGCCTATTTCCGCCGTGAAGCAGTAATGCGTTTCGGTTCGAAGGGTGGGGTAGCCGTTGTAACTATACTGAGACCTTAGAACTTATATCTCGAGGTGGGTGGCGCATTTACGTTGTAGATGTCTATGGGCTCCAGTAACCACTTAATACCAGGTGGGCTGTGAGCTCGTCCATCCATCTAAGCAAAAAAAAAAAAAAAAGTTATAAAATATATTTCGCGAAATTATCTTTATCATTCATAAATTTAAACTTCTCGATGATTTCAGAATAGGATCCGATAAGTTATTTAGTGCCAATGATACGATTGTATATAAATGTGAAAAAAAAATTAACTAGATATCAATTTGAAATTACTACATAATTACAATTCATTTATTCAAATTTTCTTTTTCAATAGACAATCACAATATTTTTAAGTAAGTAACGTTTGGCTTTATAAAATAACAGTGCTAATAACTAAATACCTTGATCATGAAATTAACATATTTTAGAAATATCAGAGAAACGCTTCTGGAAAAATAGTAGGTTACGAAGTCGTGGTAAATTATTCATTTATGTTATGGAAATATAAATGAAGTGGTGTTATATTGTAAATAAGTTTATTTGTATTGTATTAAGAAATAAAGATCCTTAGTGAAACCATGAAATTGTTTTAATTGTTTATAAAAAAAAAGCTATGAAATGAGGAAACATCATTGTTGCAACCAACATCGACAACCCCTTTTATATCCTCATTACCTTCAAGTGTGTGTATTTTTATATTTAATTATTAATTACACTTCATATAATATTTACGTTTGCGGACTTAATGCCTAAGGCATTCTCTACCAGTCATCCAAAGCTAGTGCAGAGGAAATAATGGTAGGTGCATGAAAATTTAAATTAAATTATAAATACATATACCTATACAACAATAAATACATACACAAAAATAAATACATTTTTTTATTGCTAAATGGTTGGACGAGCTTACAGTCAATCTGGTGTTAAGTGGCTACTGGAGCCCATAGACATTTACAACGTAAATGCGCCACCCACATTGAGATATAAGTTCTAACCTAAACGTATTACTGCTTCACGGCAGAAAAGGGCAGGACAGTGGTACCTACCCGCGCGGACTCACAAGAGGTCCTACCACCAGTAATTACGCAAATAATTATTTTGCGGGCTTAATTTTTATTACACGATGTTATTCCTTCGCCGTGAAAGTTAATCGTGAACATTTGTTGAGTACGTATTTCATTAGTAAAATTGGTACCCGCCTGGGATTCGAACACCGGTGCATCGCTCAACATGAATGCACCGGACGTTTTATCCTTTAAGCCACGACGAAAACAAAATATGCCATACATAAATGTAAATATACATACACACTATATTCACAAATACAAATACAAATATGTACATAAATATAAGGTTACATAGATATTATAGAATATTTAAACTTAAATTTTGAACTAGTTCTCATTTTAGGCAGTTACATCCATTCCGGAAATGCCGTTTAATAATCTTGCTTTCCGGTGTGAAGGACATGACAGTTGCCATTTAATAAATGTACAATTCAGGTATTCGTAAAACCAGGTAGGCGTGAGATCGTCTAACAGACTTGCACAAAATATAAGCACAATACAAAATAAAATTTCAAACTTTGCCATCGCTTTTCGACTGTAACTATTGTAACAAAGCAAATTAAAATAGTCCATATTATCTTAATTTCTTTGAAATAGCATTTTGTATTCGTTTGTGAGTGTTAATACAACTTTTTCTAACAATATAACTATATAGAAGCATTATAAACGATCTATGTTTTACGTAATAACATTTTCTATTTGTGAATTGACATTCTGTTAAATAACTTTCTCATTGGAACGGAAGTATGACGTAACGTTTTTAATTTTATTAGCAACGTTTATCTCGACTTCATTCCAGTCTAATTAATAATAAGTTTTATAGTTTCAAAGACAATAAGATGACAGCTTAATGAGTACGGATATGATAACGAATTCCGTGTTAATTCTCTTACATTTTTTTAATGTTAAACTATTTCAACACAATTCCAATAAAATTATTTATTTACTTCCGTATTTCCTCCTAATGTCGATGTCAACGTCAAATTGAAACGGACGTGTTTCTAAATTTTAAGACTAATCATAAAATAGGCGGTCAAAGTAGGTTTTACATTGTCACAAACAAAAAACTGGAATCTGCTTTAACTAAAAACTGATTCATTGAAAACCTCACAATGGTGAAACTAACTGAACAGAAATTGTTCCCGTTCTGAACGTAAATCGAAGCATTGCGACCGAATTTAGGAACAATGGTGCCCTGTAATTATATTGTAAAGCAATTTTGTAGCGACCACGCCGCGATGCGAAAATGAAAATCGGAATGGTAATAATAAAATAAGTAATGGCCGACTACAAAGCGGGCGTAATAAAGCAAAAGTTATGAATGTATAAAAATCTTAATACATCAGATACAGTGTTTTTAGATAGACAATTCCGGTGAGAGCTTATAAGGAAATTACTGTTTTAAGTTTAAAAAAATATAAATTATATGTTTTTAGTTTTTTACTTTATAGAATAAAATTAGAATTAATATTAGTATAGCTATTCTTTCAATATATTTTTTTCCTACCTAAGCTGAGAGCCTTGAGAGGCTATTCCAGCGTAACCTTAACTAGTAGCTCACGGGGCTCAAACCTGACGACGTTGCTAACACGAACCCTAGCAAGAGCCGTGCTTCGCAGAATCTACCACCGAATCGGAAACGCGACCCACTGAGAAGATCCGGCGAGAAACTCAGTGGGCTGTGTCTAAGGGTTAATTTAACCGTCGAGCCCTTCGTCGCAAGCGACGGGTTCGACGAGAACGATGACTGGGGCTTGAGGTACATAAAAAAAGTACAGTTAATGGATCGGGAGGATTCAAAATGATGTGTTTGGGGCGACGTCGACTGCTTTCCATTCTGTCCGCAGGATCGGGAATGTAGTTACCGGCGGCCACGATGAGAGGGTTCTCGTGTCGTGCCGCTTTATCGAAGTGGATTCTTTCAAAGTAAGTGTCGAGTCGTCGCAAATTTTCGGTGTATATGAAAGACATTCCAAATTACCATTGTATTAAACTTCATCATAGTCGGTTGCTCTTGGCAGAGCAGTCGTGGTCATGTGGAATCTTTGTTTATTATAGCCTAGACAGTTGTTCTCCATAATTTGCAAACTGAATCTTGGCTAACGCACTCGTCAAGTGGGGTTTTGGTAAGGTTTTTTACTTGATCAGTCCAGCGCATGGGGCTTCGTCAGGTCTTTTACTGTTGACCCTAGCCTGAACAACCTCGATAAACTCTACTAGCCGTCGCGATACTTGTCGAAAATGTTGGAGAATCCTGGATTGCACTGTTGACGACAACCTTTGAGATATGTTAAGTTCCTTTAGGATCGAAGCGTTGGTGCGATGCTCAGTACAAGATATACGAAGCATCCTTCTCCAGCACCACATTTCTAGTGCATCGATCCTTTCTTTGACAATCCAAGTCTCAACTCCACACAATAAGATGGGGAGTACAATTGGTAATATTGCGGTCTTTCTATATTTTTGAGTCTGTCCACTACCGATCGCGTTATGATTATACGGCGTTTATTTCGTCTTCCGAACCAGCAGTGAACCTAGTGAACCTAGTGAGGTTTATGATGAAACGAGTTTGCAATTATCTATGCTTCTATACTAATATTATAAAGAGGAAAAAATTGTTTGTTTGTTTGTATTGAATAGGCTCCGAAACTACTGAACCAATTTTAAAAATTCTTTCACTGCTGGAAAGCTACGCTATCCCCGGGTGACATAGGCTATATTTATTAAATTTTCCAAAAAATTTAGGGATCCTTATTGAAACTCCAATAATGTAACCCAATGTGTAAAAAAATTACCTAAAATTCTTTACATCGCGTGCGCTACTACTCAAGCGAAGCCGGGGCGGGCCGCTAGTTATTATTAAAAATGTAACACTTAACCTTACCAATTTGTATTATACTTAGACAAGCAAATTATAAATTTATAGGTCCTTACCGAATATTTTTACGCAGCACGCGTAAATTCGGCTGATTTCAAGCAAAAAATAACTCACGTCACACTATTATCAATACGTATCTTCTTTCATAGTTTAAGTAGAAAGTTGACATTGATAGGGCGGACTTCGTAGTAGATAAGTCCCGGAAAAGTTTTCCGCAGCGTCTGAATATCAATGGAAAGTATTAGAAAGGGAATTCTAACGTCAAATGTTTCGGGATGTATCGGGACTGCGCGTAGATCCGATTAGGGGATACCAGTGATAGATGTGCGTCCCTTACTAAAACTTACTGCAATCATTTTATCGTTTTTTTGTATTGTCTATTCCGGTACTGAAGTTATACGTACTTGCTAGATAATGTTGGGTTAGTTTTTTTTTTAATAAAAAAATTATATATAATTTATTTTGCACAGAAAGATCTTGTGTATTATACTTAAAACAGCGATACTGCGTTACATCAGCCTTTCTTTCTTTGGCTACACATTGACGATTGGCGACAGAGGGTAGGAATCAGTGGACGGCCTACGTTATGAATTAAGATGAGGAAATTACTACAGAGTACGTAGGGGTTGACGACGCCACATGCTAATCCCGCATCGACGAATTGGATCACATATTCTGTGAGTGTAACCGTCTATTAGTTACAAGAACGAACATCTTGGGCAATAGGTACTGGGAACAGTCTATAAGCTCTTTTCTTCAAACACCATTGCAGAATTCATGCGGGCGGAGATAAGGAGTTGGGGACAGGAGATCAGAAAAGTCTAAATACCAGGAAGTTATTTGTCCAGCCAGTCAGTTATAAACATAAGACAAGAGCACGGATTGAGGACGTTATAATGGAAGTCTTGGCTCTGAGAGAAATCAAATACCTAATTCTAATTAATGTACGGTTTGATTAGTAATGATGGAATCATCGTGTAAATTTTCTTGTTCAAATTGTAAAAAACATACAACATAAAATTACCGTCACACAATTAAAATTATATTTTCAGACGAACATCGAGTCAATTAGGAACGATTACACCACATGTTCAGACAAAAAGGAATTTGATTCAATTCAAATTCTAAATTTGAAAGAAAAAAAAAAAAACAGATATGACATACAAGCTTTGTTACCTAACTATTAGAAAAAGAAGGAATTGTGTATCGATTCTAATCGATAGGAAACGATAGCGTGAGAATAGCAAGCGCGCCAATAATTATACTTAGTACGTCAAAAATAAGTGACGTGCAAAATTCTATAGGCGTTTTAACTAAAGCCTACTCATACTCGAAAAGAGGCGATTAAGCATCGTTCGAATAAATCGCTATTCAATAGAATCGATAAGAGATGCCGATGCGGAGAAATGATTTATTGACTCGGCTCCTAGCCCGCCCGGGCTCGCTAATGGCAGCTGAATAAGCATCCACCACTCAATGTTTGCTTCATTTTTGTTCCTTCTCGTAGACTTTGATAAGTAAATAAAAAGGCACTCAACTGAAAGACACAGTTAAAGGATCTATACAAATAGAAAGATAATTAATCTTTATGTTGCTTAGTTGCTCAAATAAAAACTACAGGCGCTACGCAAATGCTAATGAGGATAAAAGCACTAGATGAGATTAACTCAGTAACGGCACTCTTCAATAATAGCAATACGAGATCACATATTACCAACAAAAGAAATAAGAGATCAGAAAAACACACATATAGTCATTGTGAAATAGATATCACATTTACGATTTAAATTTTTAATGAATTTTGGATTTTTTTACGCAAGGTGCCGTTGCAGTAAAAAATAAGACTAGCCACATTTCAATAGTTCTTAAATTTTTCGTTTCTTTTGTATGTGGACGGGCTTATGGCTCCCCGTTAAGTGTTTACCGAAGCCCATGGACATCAACGACGTAAATACCGCTGCCCACCTTAAGACATGAGTTCTAATTCTCAGTTCAATAGTACAAAGGCTGCCCCACCGTTCAAACTTCTGCTTCAGGGCAGAAATAGACAGGGTGGTGCAACCTACCGGTGGGGGCTCAGGTGTCCTAATACCAGTAAACAACACTCCCTCCAATCGGTAAATAGACGCTCTACCACCGGTTAGCATGATTATTAAGATTGTTTACGTCGATCCTTTTAATTCAAAGAATATGAATACTTTAGAGTTATTGTGTATCTTTATAATATTAAACTAAGGGCTAGTTCAGCTATAACACGAAGACTACATTAAATCTGTGTTTTGAAACTTTTCTCATTTGCATAAGTGGCTTAACCTTCATTCATTTTATATGCAAACCTTGCAGATTTGCCTATGAAATGTTCGCTCCACTCAGAAATATTATATCTGCAGAAACATTTTGCATGTAAACTCACGAATTTCAAATTCAAATCATTTAGTCTTGAAATGTGAGCTGTTATTAAATTACTAGAGATTTTGAAGTTCGACTACCAAAAATTAAATACTGAGTAATTTACTTAAATACTGAGTAATTTCAATAATCTCTCTCTCTCTCTCTCTCTAACTAAGCATTTATAAACATTCTTAATTACTTGAAAACTTTGGTGGTGTAGCTTTTTTCAGCCTGCACGAGTAAAAACTATTTTATCTTCTATTTAGGCTACGAAGCAGTCATGCTTACCGGTTTAAAGGGTGAAACAACTGTCATATAATGCAATGAAATCTTTGACCACGCGTCTTAAGGTGCGTAGCGGCCTACACGCTATGTTTACGGGCTCGTGTTACTTGACATTAGATAGCTTGTCTGCCTTCGGTATTACTGCAATTCTTTCATTCTGACTAGCACTAAAGCTCACATTATTGGAATAAACTTAGGTAAGATATTAAATTACAATTTTCACTAAGTTAAAAAAATATAATTAATTATATGTCATTTACGAAATTATAGCAGTTTTTGTCGCAATTTTCACTAAAAATTAATCACGCTACACTGATGGTAGGACCTCTTGTGAGTCCGCGCGGGTAGGTACCACCACCCTGCCTATTTCTGATGTGAAGCAGTAATGCGTTTTGGTTTGAAGGGTAGATTTTTTTATTTTATTTTTATTGCTTAGCTGTGTGGACGAGCTCACAGCCCACCTGATGTTAAGTGGTTACTGGAGCCCATAGACATCTACAACGTAAATGCGCCACACACCTTGAGATATAGTTCTAAGGTCTCAGTATAGTCACAACGGCTGTCCCACCCTTCAAAAGCAGCCGTTGTAACTATACCTGAGACCTTAGAACTTCTATCTCAAGGCGGGTGGCGCATTTACGTTGTAGATGTCTATGGGCTCCAGTAACCAGGTAGGTCAACCATCTAAGCACTAAAAAATATATATAAAAAAAACACGAAATATTGACATTATGGTGAGAATGTAAATCCTCTTCGTGTGTGATATCCGAATTCGGGGTTCTGAAACCGGTGCCGGAAGGTGCGTGAAATATAAATCAGTTTGTTGTGATTTACGCGAAGCCGCCCGGAAAGTTTTAATTCTGTTTGGTCCGGGCTCGCTTCCATTTAATTTACCTATTATTTATTGCGCAGCAGGAAACTTAGAGGCACTCCGTTTACCTACCATTCAATTAGCTTAATAGATACGTTTCGTGAGAGTTTTGTTTTAGTAAACTGATTGTTTCATTTATTTTATTGTGTTGATTTGAAAAGTTCATTTTGAAAATACCATACGATTGCGTTTTTTGTGTGCCTTATAGAAATAAGATAAAAATAATTGTAAATAGACATGCTTTAACAAAAACCGATTTCAGATAGAAAAAGTAGAGTAAAAGTAGATAAAAAGATATTCCAAAACAAATTTATATACACTAAAAACAATAATGGTTATATATGGTTATATATGGTTTTCTCATGGATACCGTTATCAGGACCACACGGGATGCGTCAGGTTTTTATAAAAAAAGGAATCATCAAAATCGATTCCCCCCTGTCAAAAGTTATGAGGTAACAGATATAAAAATAAAAACATACAGTCGAATTGAGAACGTCCTTCTTTTTTGAAGTCGGCTAAAAATCGTAAGTGAATTATCTTGGATTACATACGACTTCAATCAAGTTTGTATATAATTTTTTACGAGGACTATGTGGAACTTGTTCTTTAAAAATGATAAACAATCTTCTAAGCTCTGGTTTATACTAACTTTATCATACGATATGAGTTTCTTCGTTGTCTACTCCATGCTGCTTATCTTTTTGATGATTCCTTTCATTGTTGTATCCGCGGAATTGTGATCGCAATCGCGCAAACCGACCACAAAAACGAGGCACTTTCTTCCTTTTTTTAATTCAGATCCGAGAATTCTATTTACGACAGAGCCAGCATGTACTTACTATTAGATAAAAGTTTTCTGTGAAAATAGCACTGGAATTTGTCGTAAAAAGACGAAGCAACGATCGTTTTAAAGAACGGTTTCTCATATGCCCATAGCGTGATTTAAGAAAGGTTTGCTTGTGATGAATAGTGTTAGCGCCGTTGCGATGAGATTTAAGTTTGTTTCGGATTAAAGTTTGTATAATTTTACGGGACCGAGAATGATTGTGTGTTTTTTTCCTTGATGCTCGTTTACTGGTGATAGTATGTCTAGTGAGTCCGCGCGGGTAGGTACCACCACCCTGCCTATTTCTGCCGTGAAGCAGTAATGCGTTTCGATTTGAAGGGTGAGGTAGCCGTTGTAACTATACTGAGACCTTAGAAGTTATATCTCAAGGTGGGTGGCGCATTTACGTTGTAGATGTCTATGGGATCCAGTAGCCGCTTAACACCAGGCGGTCTGTGAGCTCGTTCAGCTACCTAAGCAATAAAAAAAATGCACGTGATTTTATTTTGCAAGTCCACGCCTCTTCCCTGCTTCCGCCGCGGTGTGGAAAATAGGGTTGCCATGTTTCGAACAAATAGGCTCACTGCAGGGCAACGACGAGGATCTTAACATGATTTTAATTTATAACAATTTTTTAAATTTATTTATTTAATTACTTACTTTTCGCCGAATGTATAGTTCGTAATCTTGTAATTTAGATGTAAGCAAAGCAATCTATTGTGTTGTTGCGCTGCTACACGTGCGAACGGTCTAACGTATTACTCGAACTTTGTTTAGCGGAGTAAATACACTAAGGAAATATTCCTTTTGTATTACTAACGGTTACAATGAATATAGATAATAGTAGAATTTCCTGGTTTTCGGTACCAGTTCCGCTGATAAATGGCATTTTCTTTATAGTGTATTTTTAGGTATTGACTCACAAGAAAACCACAATAGTACATTTTATATAATATACTTAGTCTGGCCATAAATATTTATTTTATTTTATTTATTTTAATAGGCTCACAATACACATCACAAGCTAAAGATACATAAAAAACACAAATAAAAAGAAACAAAATCTGGCTTGCAACATAAGTTATGTGCGCACGACAAAACAAGACATATAGTGCTGAATTTGTATAACAATGTTCCTTACAATTATGACAAAACAACACAATAACAAAAACTAATCTAACGAATAATGGAAGGAAAAAAAAATTTATTCACAATATAATACATTAAACAATTACATTAACCTACCTATTAATACTGTTACAATTAAAAATAAACAAAATATTACATTTGAATTTGGAATCTGTCATTTTTATATGATTGCTCATTGAGTTTTCTCATTTTGGCGCCAATACATTGTTCAATATTTTGCGATATTAAAATGGAGGTTTTTGCGACGCACGCCGGAATAGTTTGCAGACGACAGATTTTTCTACTCACTTGACCCTTATCGTTATATTTGTACGTAATTCACATATATATATTTATAAATAACAAAATGTAGTGTCGTGGGACACCAGGTAGGAACGAAGTTCCTTCGGCTAATGTAGAATCGACACAATTTGCAAAAAAAAAAGGAGAAAGAGAAAGGTATTATACACTACTCGTTTGTGTATACGACTGTCGCGCTCGCGCCTGCGCACGTCTCATTTAACGGTTTTATTCCACGCACTTTTTTCCACGGACTTTTTCTTACGGTTTTACTATCACATTTTTTTCAGTTCGGTCGCGCAGCAAAATCCCTATCCCCTCCAAGCCTGCCGTAAGGAACTTCGTTCCAATTATAGCCTATATGTTATTCTGATGTGTAAGCTACAATTATTGTACAGTTTCATCAAAATCCATCCAGTAGTTTTTGCGTGAAAGAGTAACAAACATATATCCATACATTCTTATAAGCTTTCGCGTTTATAATATTAGTAGGATATTGCCTTCCAAAAATTTGAAATCATCGTACGCTGAGAAACATCGATATTTATACTTGACAAAAAATATAGCAATCGAATAACTTAGAAGAAAAATGTAGTTGCTTGAAAAAATAATGACAGCGAGGCATCATTATCAGCACTATGATAATAATTCAGCACTAGTTGGAAAACGCGTATTAGCCTAAAACAATTCGTTAATCTTATTGTAATACGGTGATATTCAAAATATATTACAATCTACATATTTTTTCTTCTAACTTTTAGTTTCGCTAATATTAATAGTTTTTTTTTATAATACTCGCTTTTTCCCTTCAAAGGCAGACGAGCACACGGTCCACCTTATCATACGTGGTAAATGTCATAAGCAGCAGCAATAACAGGGATATAGCCAAGCCACCGTCTACTTATACCAAGGTACAATACAAATAGATAACAACAAATGTATGAAAAGTGCATTAAATATCGTTTAATTATCAAGGGAGGGTGCACAGTAGGAGCTACACAAACACTAACTGGATGAAGTTATGAAACTACGTTCGTTTATAAATGAGCATTGTGATCAGACTGTGCTAAGGGTTCGTTCCAGTCCGGAGAGGCGTACTTACGTTTAAATTAGCATAGTTTGACGGCGCCCGCTCCGTTAGGGTTGTTACAATGAACATTTTTATAATTAAAATTATTTTTATGGTTTAATCTCGCGTTTTTTATTGTTATTATATAAAATTACGTACGACGTTACGAAAGCTCGTTCGTGGTCACGGACGATAAAGGCGTGCTAGCTGTTAGTTTTAATTATGTCCACGACCCGCAAAAACCAAATACAATTTTAAAAGTTTTCAAATCTACCTTTCTATAGCTTCTGCTGACAAAATTTTAATTTACAAAATTGACATAAACACTTCTTATGATATTATTCATAAATGGTGGACGTATGTACCTACTTATAATTGGACTATATATTGGATTTGTTCTGGCTACCTTATACCATCGATAGCATTCCCAAGAAGTTTGACAACAGGCAAGTGGCCGGTTATGAAACTGATGCCGAATCCCTATTCAGGATTCACTTGGATATAGCAACTCTCTCACTTCAAGCCGCAGCACACGCCTGCTATGAACGACAGTATGGTTGTATTTACCTGTCATTTCGTTATAAATATTTTATAAAAATAATTTAGCAGAAAATTCAATGACTACAAAATATGAAAAACTACGATGACCATCCCTGCCTTCGTGAGCTTCCAACGAGGGACTGGAGTAATGAGTATATACGGCACAGGAATATAATACACTGGATTTTTTTTCATAATATCTTTTTGGCTTGCAATGAAATGACATTTAATAATGAATGGTAAGCAGTTATTAATCCAATTTTAAAAATATAATTAAAGTCGTTTAATTCGAACAAGATATTTTCTTTTTATCTTCATTACCACAAGCTAGATGCACTAGACAGGTGGGAAAATTAATGGTGTTTGATTGATATCTGCGCCCATAGACAATTTGATTGTATTTTATAAGGGCTTTTTCACTATTCGAACGCACAACCGCTTTGCGACAAAAATAGACAGGATGTAGTATTTATCCACGCTGGCTTACATACGACCTCTTAGTAAATGCTAATTTAGTAGATATTAATACAGTAGACCTGACAGAAGAGCAACTACTCTTCGCAACTTAAGAATGCGGTAATGGAAAAAATATTAAAGAAATCGAAATCGAGATAAGATATTAAATAATCTACACGTAATTAATACAAATCATCATATCATTCATCACCTAATTTGAAGTAAGTTTACAAGTGTTACTGGTAGTAGGAGTGTGAGTCATGTGAGTCCGCACGGGTAGGTACCACCACTCTGCTTATTTCTGCCGTAAAGCAGTAATGCGTTTCGGTTTGAAGGGTGGAGCAGCCGTTGTAACTAATATATATTTGAGACCTGAGAACTCTTATCTCAACGTGGGTGGCGCATTTACGTTGTAGATGTCTATGGGCTCCAGTAACCACTTAACACCAGGTGGGATGTGAGCTTGTCCACCCATATAAACAATTTAAAAATAATTGCTTTTATGTTCGTTTAGGCGCTTTTGTAAATATGTACATTTTTGTTTGTCGTAGTAAATAATATTACGTCTAGTGAGTAATTAAAGTAATGTTATGTAACCAGCGAGCTACCTAAATGTCCCGTAAAGCACGATAACAAAATTGCATTGTTCCGAACGGATCGCCCGAACAATTTAGAGTTGCAACAAGGTAAAATTAGATCTCGGTCGTTTTATTTTATCTTCAGGCAGTTGTTCCGTGTTTTTTCAGTCGTGTTTGCCGATTTTCCGTTGTTTTTATTCCAATAAAACGGATGCAGGCAGATACTGTGAAAAGAGTTTACGAGCATTCTAATTTATTGAATTTTTTTAGCTGCAACAAAATCCGCTCTGTTGCTGTTTATAACTGATTTCAATTTTCCGCTATTTTGTATAAAATATTCTTGTGATTTTTAAATGGGATGAGGTGAAGAGAACCAAGTTGTTGTAGAATTAGGCAAGGTAAATACGAGGCCAAATCTAATTTTTTAAACTCTCTGTTCGCTTGGTATTTAGTCGAATGTTTGTATGCCAGGCTATTGATAGACGTAGCGATCAAAGCAGTGAAGTGAATCTTGTTTGAAAACAAAATCTCTTATTCATGAAAATATATATAGCACCCAGAATCAGGTTGCGTTTTTTAACCGATGTTATTACTTAAACGATAGTATAAATGGTAAAATTAAAACTACTTCTCAGGAGGTAAAAATGAGGATGCTTAAAAAGGTTGTAATGCTTTCTTTTTTGCTACCTATGCTAATAGCCTTGAGAGGCTATTTCAGCTTCTCCTTGACGTGTAGGTTAGCTCATGGGTTCAAATTTTGTACCAGACACAGACTTGTTTTGTACCAGAGCAGGGCTTCGCAGAATCTACCAGCGGATCCGAAATGCGACCTACTGAGAAGATCCGGCGAGAAACTCAGTGGGCTGTGTCTATGGGTTAGTTCACTCGTCGAACCCTTCAACGAGTGACGTCGAAGCAAGCGACGGGTTCGACGAGGACGGTGACCAGTGATTGTGGTACCTAATAGCACAGTTAATGGATCGAGAGGATCCGCAATTACCTGTTTATGGCGACGTCGACCGTTTACCATTCGGTCCACAGGATCGGGTATGTAATTTCCGGCGGCCACGACGAGTTTTCATGTCGTGCCGCCTTCTCGAAGTGGCGCAATGATGCCGACTGCAGACACTTACTGACTGAGTCAAGCTCCAGGTCATCATGGAGATCAACGTTCCTTAGGAACCTCTGAAATGCTTAAAAGTTGTTGAACTCTTTCCCCAGATATATCCAATAAGTTCTTCAAATTTGATCGATCTATTTCTGTGGGCTGCGGATCTGGGATATTTATGAGTTATAATTACTATGTAAGTACTATTTGATTGTCAGTAACAGTCGAACCGTACCATTGTAGCACTTTCTGGTGGGGGTCGTTAGCAGGTATTGATTGTTACTTAATTTTTTACACCTCCAACCCAACTCTTCTTCAAAATTTCCGTCTTGATTAATTGGCAGAGCGTGTCGTGAGCTCCCACGGGTTGCAACCGGTCTTAACAATGTAGGCAGTCTTCTTCAAACAGAAGAAAGAAGACTGTTGATTACCGATACAATTAAAATACTTATCTTCCGCGAAATTTCGAACTCAAATTTCAAGTGTGGGTTGTTACTATTATGTTCCGATATCCTAGAAAACAATACAAAAAAACACAATATATACTTGAGATTTCCATCAGGTGCATCGTTAGCAGTCGACGACTCATGCTCGTAGCTTCTGTACAACTACTTAATTAGACTCCCCGCGCACTAAGCAGCCTGGCTGCGGCAACCAGACAAATATATGGCGTTGTATGGGAGCCCGCGCACATAAGCAACCCGGAACTCTTGACTGCGGCCGTCAATACAACGCGCCTGTTGCACGGCAGCCCATTGGCTGTAGGTAGCCAGAGCGAGTGTTGGCTGCGGTCAGTCCGGATACTGGATAGGTACGAAGTTCCATCCATATTATAAAAATATTAATATTAAGATCTATTCGAGGTATAAATAAAATAATTATTCGGGTATACATTTTTTATTATGTTTTTTTTTATTGTTAGAAATAAAAATGATCGCAAGGGTCAACCACTCCGCAGTGCAATGGAGCAGCCTCCGCCTACATGATCACGGTATCCCTCTACGCCAGGTAAGTATGATTTAGCAAAGAGAAATACGAGAACGTTTGTCAACTGTGTAACATTTCGTCACCGCGATTCAGGAATTGTTTAATTTACTTGCAGCGATATCTGTTGATAACAAACTAAATAGAAAATACCTTATGTTACGGACGTTTTTTTCCGGTTAGGGTACCCCTCCGCATCGTCTCACAAGGAACTTCGTTCCAAAACCGGTCTGCGTATGTATGAAAATCTTTAAAATAGTTACAGAATAAGCCTTTTGAGTGCCGTTCTAGAGAAAGGGGATGAATCTAGTGTATTTTATTTGTTTTGCGTTTTTTACGCGATAAAGTCCAAATCGCTCGACGAAAGGATCATAAATGGGCGTAGATTGGCTTGTATAACTGGCTGCTCAAATATTTCGATTGCCACAGCCTGGCTCCCAGTGAGTGGGGAGCCTTACTGTCACGGTGATTCAAAGGTTCAAAGATAATGAATGACACAGCTTAGGAGATCATTTTCAATATTTATTTTTATAGATACATAACTGTCTTATAAAACGTCCAGTGAGTCTATATAAAAACGAAAATAGTAATGAAATCCGTTATGGATTCACTTATATAATTGCTATAGCCCATACTTATAATCTCCATTTAGCAAATTACGATATGAAATTAATATTAATTCAATACGAACAAACAAACATACTTTTAATCGAGAATTTATTTGAAATAAAAAAAGAACTATACGAGTATATATATACCTGCTTTGTCAAATTGCTAAGACAGCGATAACTGATTTAATATACAAAACCTATTTAGTTAACTAAAATTACCACAAGAGGCGCTACATTCGTTTCCTTCAAGCAAATCGATTCATTTGAAACAGTAAGATATAGCATCCCTTTCAGGCAGTCTGTCACAAGAATTTTTGGAACATAGTTATATGAGAAAAGACAATATCACCGATATTTCTTAATCCAGATGATAAAGGCACTGATATTTGTCGCTACAGGCATACAATTTCACTAATTTATTCTATATTTATTTATTTTATAAAGTTAAAATTCGTTATGTTATTCTTCAATATTTAAAAAAATAATATACATAAAACAATAAAGGTACTTTCCATTATACGCAAATATACGAAATATGATATAAGTGAAGATACAAAAAAATACTAAGCTGTTTTGTGAACATTCATCTAAGACCAGCTCTAAATAGTCAAGTATTTTGATATATATTTTTTGTTTAACAATTACGTATAAGAAATAATTAATACAAAGAAAAGATACGAAATAATTTGGTTAGCTAAAGTTGAAAGTAATAACTAAGCTTCGGTAAATACAATAAAAGTTGACATTACTCTGATATTTAAATTAGAAGTCTGAAAAAATTGTTTTATTTTTTTATTTTTAAGCTATGCAGCTTGAGATTGTGAGCTTGCAAACATCAGAAGATATTTCCTCTTGTAGTCAACTATAAATAAGATTGTCTACCTGCGAATGTAAAATGTATGAATTATTGATTACATTAAAAAAATCGAGCAGAAAGATAAAATGTTTTAATTTAACTATATTTGCGAAATTTGTCAACCTATTTATATATTTTTTTATTGCCTGTGAAGGCAAACGAGCGTACGGTCCACCTGATGGTGAGTAGTTACTGTCGTCCATGGACGTCAGCAATGCTAGGGGCAGATCTAAGCCATTGCCTAACTTCACTTTTGCCTTTATAATATTAGTATGGAAGTATGGATATTTAACTGAGTTTAAATATAAATAGAGAAGGAAGGAGGAAGAGTTTTTGATACCAAGCGTATTGAGAATTTCCTTTTCAATGCATGCAACCCATGAAGCAAAATGTGTGTGTGTGTGTGTTACTGATAATCCCTACAAATATTGCAGCCCTTGGGAAAATTTATAAGATTTATGGGTTTGATTTTATTGATCGTGGAAGTCCTGCATGGGAAGTTGGCACCTATGCATCCCTTCACATTTCTTCATATGTAATAGCTTTAATACAGCAATGACTTCTCTTGACCTGTTGATGTAAAGAAATTATGTCTGCCTTCAAGAGTTCAACTCTGGGATAATCACAGCATTGGGTGCTACTAATTATGGCACAGACGGGTGTTAAGCACAAACATTTTGCTTTAGAAAACATCGATACGCCGGTAAGAGTAACGCCATCTATCGCTGAATAGTCGAAAGAATATCGAAGGATCTAGTAGGTAGCATCTAGAACGCTCGAGCAGTACAGCGCCATCTATCGTCTGATAGCGGAAACACAATACTAGAAATGTGTGGAATATTCTCGATCATTTTAGGGATGTGGTATCGGTTATAAAAGCGTTGCAGAGATGGCACGCAGTCAGTTAGTAATCGGAACTACTCGAAGAGAAACAGCTAACCGATCATCTGAAGCGAAACGGAAGAAGCGGATTGAGAATTTTAAAATGTTTGTGAGTGTTCTAAGTGTTAATACAGTGTTAACTTGTAATTCGGTAGATTTTTTTATTTGTCCCGAACCCCAGCGCATAACAATATTTACCCTGCACACTAGACATGCTCTACCTTTTTTTAGTTGTAGTATCTTCTTTAGATTTTTTCTCTGCCTCTCTGCGCTTAGCTGCTTCTTCGCGTTGTTGGCGAATGATGGCGAGTCGAGCGAGGTCAGCGCGCGCTTGCTCAGTTTTACCTTCAGCGTGAAGCTTCTGATAGGCTGCAGCAGCTCGCTGGCGTTCTATCTCTTCACGTTCACGTCTTAAATCAAGATTTTAATCTGAGTAAGATGTAAGATGTAATGGTAGGCAACGGCTTGGCTCTGCTCCTGGCATTGCTGACGTCTATGAGCGACGGTGACCACTTACTATCAGGTGGGCCGTATGCTCGTCTGCATACAAAGGCAATAAAAAAAAAATCCGTCAATCCGTTTACAATTTTGAAAAAAATAAAATAAATGGTTCTACCTTAATAGATCTAAGTTAGGATTTTGTTTGTCTTGTTTTATATATGAAAGAATAAGTACATCCAGATTTAAATATGAGAGATCTTTAACAAACCACCCAACTTTTATTGGGTGAGGGTGTTGGTGAGTTGTTGAAACTTACAATCCTATGATAGCTTACTATTACCTGTTACCTGTGTTTAAGGAAAATTAAATTATTCTTCGCTGTTATAAACATAGCCTATTTTAGAAAAATAGTATACCATTTCCCCTTCCAAATGTCTTTCCATGGGTTATCTTCTTACCTTGACAGTTGTGGTTTCTCCACATCTCCAAGATCATTTAAATTAGATAACTTTTTATTTTTCTTTACTACACGGTTTGGATTTTCTACTTCTATTAAACCAGATACACCTTTCGCTTTGGTTGGATGCTGGAACAGAAATATGATTTTAGGTTAGTATGTGTTGGTATTAGCAGAGCAGGTGGCAACATACTGCTTAACTGGTTAGAGTTAATCTTGAGGGGTAAAAGGTTATTTGGTTTGAGCGACATTGTTGCAACTCTATAAAAGAGCCATTTAAAGTTTAAAATTGGGAAAAAATATAATAACAAAAAAACTTCTTTAGTCGTCGTGGCCTAAAGGATGACGTCTGGTGCATACGTATCGAGCGATGTACCGGTGTTCGAATCTCGCAGGCGGGTACCAATTTTTCCCATGAAATACGTACTTAACAAATGTTCACGATTGACTTCCACGGTGAAGGAATAACATCGTGCAATAAAAATCAAACCCGCAAAATGATAATTTGCGTAATTACTGGTGGTAGGACCTCTTGTGAGTCCGCACGGGTAGGTACCACCGCCCCGCTTATTTCTGCCGTGAAGCAGTAATGCGTTTTGGTTTGAAGGGTGGGGCAGCCGTTGTGACTATACCGTGACCTTAGAACTATATCTCAAGGTGTGTGGCGCATTTACGTTGTAGATGTCTATGGGCTCCAGTAACCACTTAACACCAGGTGGGCTGTGAGCTCGTCCACACATCTAGGCAACAAAAAAAAAAGCTATTTGAATGAAGTAAACTTAGTTGAATTTAAATTAAAAACATGCAACTGTTGCTGCTAATAAATAAAATGCACCTGTTATTACAAAGATATATGTCGGGTACGGTAGAACGGGGTAAAACGGGACAGAATTGAACTTTGTACTATGATTTTATAGAGTTACATTAGGTTGTGGGTACAACATAGTCTTGATTTTATCCCTAGTCACCCCGTATCCCTTTTCACCCCTTTTTACGGTATTAAGTGAAAAGTCGCTTCAACCAAATACTCCTTCACTCCTGCGTATATATTTAAAAAAAAAAATTTTTTTGCAGGATATATCTTCCAAAATAATATATATTATATATATAAAATAATCATTTATTATTATTATTGCACAATGCTGCTTTACCAATTAACTCTTAATAATCTGATAAAAGATCAATAGCAGAGTACTACATAGTATGTAATTTTTACTATAAACGTTATTATATTGATGAGCAGATGCACATACAGTCACTATGGATTGAAATCATGGCTGTCTTGAGAAATGAAAAAAAAATGAGTGAATTTAAGGGGGGTGTGGTGGGGTATCTTGTGAATACTACACTATATTGTATATTGTATATGGTTTTAAACCTTTAGCCTCTCAGCTTACAGCATTTGAATATTCAATATTCTAATTCTTTAGAGTTAAAAATAAGTTTTAATAAAACAGTTATCTGAAAGAGATCACTTTTAGCGATAAGACTGCCTATTGTGCAACTATATTTACTTGATGATTGTTTTTTAATGATAATTATATTTTATTGTATATTCTCTCTATCTTTGATAATAAGGTAACCTGATGACGGTCTGTCTGATAATTTATTACAAGTTTTACTAATGTAAATAGAGAGAGATAGAGAAGTCTCTCAAAAGTCGCAACCAAGCAATAAGACATACATAACCACGAATACTCCGCCAAGAGTGTACCACTGAGAAGAAGAATTGGAATTCAATCCTGACTACCTTGAGCACCTACTACTTTTCTATCGGCATGCATCCATGATCTCACCGTTTTATATTAATGTTAGTGTGTTTATAAAATTATAGGTCTAGAATGTAAAGTAAATTTAATGATTAATTACAAACAAAAACCATTTAGTAGTTATCTATCTATCTATCTCTTAAGTTTATGGCGTATCCTTTTAGATTTCGCCAATGTCAAGTGTATGTAATACTCTGTTTTCTATAGCGGGCTTCGTGAACGAGCAAGGTCACAGATAGTCACTAAGAATTAAGTGAGTAGCTAAGAATGTTTGATGATAGGATCTCTGTTGGTTTACCTTTTAATTTTACAATATTCACCATATACCAAATATTCAAAATATACAATATAACTTAAAAAGAGGGTTTTAATTAAACAGAAACATGTTTCGACTTTATTTGGTGGTAGAAATGTAAGAAGATTTAGTATGGTTTTAGTCTGGAGACTACATATTACTACTTACATCTTCATCTGAATCACTCCCTTCACTACCAGATCCAGACTTTTCCTCTTCAGATTCCTCTTCGCTGCTGCTCTCTTTCCCTTGTTCTTTTCTCCATCTATAACCAAATTAGATTTCAACTTGAACCTCTCTTTTTATGTTGAATCAGGGTAAATTGTCTGATTGCATTATTTATTTACAGAGATTTACAGTTTATCACTACAATCAATATGTAATATGCATTATATTGCAGTAAGTTATAAATTTACATTTTGTATGTAGTCTTTTTTGACAAGATATTGTAAAATGATTGAAGTAGGAATAAGACTGAATGTAACATTCTGTTTGTTTGGTAATAACACACCTCTATATAATATATTGACACCTTCATTGGCAGTATAAAAGAATATACTTATAATATACTACTAATAATTAAGAAAGAAAGTGAAGGAACACATTTTACTACAGCGTTTTGAAACTGAATTAGCATATTGTATATTTTCATTTTAGTGAAGAGTTCTAAGAGTGGTATGACAAACTCCTAAACCTTGACCCTTGAGCCCTTTTCAGATGAAACGAAGTGATTGAAATAAAAACAATGACTTACTTCTTCTTCTGTTCATCGTGTTTCCTTTGTTCTTCTAATTCTTCAGGGCTAGTAAACTTGCGGTTACGACCCTTGTGGTTGGTAAATTTACCTACGAAGGTACAAACAAATCCTATAACTTACTGTTTTCAGAAAAGTAACAAAAAACTAAATATGTTTATTTCTCATGAAAATTCTTGGTGTACAAGTAAAATTAAAACGTAATAGGTTAAAAGCAGACTGGTCAGAAGCACATTCTAAATGACTGAACGTCATTGATTTTTTTTTCGTTGTTTCTTACCGCGTGGCATTTTATGATTTTATTTAGTGATCTGATTTGAACAAACTAAGAATATTCAGGTATTAAAGAGATTTAAAATTGTTATTAAATATAAAATGATGTAAACTAGGATAAATTTAGCGTTGACGGTGGTTGACGTTTCTATTTTTTTTTTTGTCTGGGTTGCCAATGAAGCCAATAATAATTGCCAAAAGCTAATATCATAATTCAATCTACCCTTTGGGATAAATTATCACTAAAATTACTCTCAGGACTCTGTCAGGCTTTTTATTAGTTAGTTGACGATTATCAGAAACTCAGTTTAAGCTTATTTTGTGGAAAATTGAACTGTAAAAAATATAGTAGTAAGAGGTTCATTCAGTATATTTCATAGTGCTCTTACCTGATAACTTTAATAAGCTTTAGCCCTAATTGTATTAAGCTCTATTTCTTTATCTGGCGCTTTAAGATGGCTACTTTTTTAATTATAAGCCTCGTGTAGGTTGAAAATTAAAAATTTTCAATGCAACCTATACACGTTCGCCTGTCTGACTCCACCGTTGTCCTAAGCACATCTTATAGGTTTCTCCTGATACACTTTCGGTGCTTTATGCTTTATAAGCAATAATCACCGTTCTCGTCGAACTCATCGAATACGACGATTTCCTTGCTTATTGACACAACCCACTGAGCTGCTCGCCAGATTTTCTCAGTGATTTCAATCTTGTGGTAGATTCAGCGAAAAAAGTTCTTGCTATAGGGCAAGTTTTAGGAAGTTCTCTCATATCCCGTGAGCTCACCTACCCATCCACACGTAATTATAATAACCCCTTAGGCTACCAACGATTAGGTAGGTAAAAAAAGGTTGTTCGTATGTAATGCAATCTTAAACTAATAATTCGATTTCGACATCTTTTTGTCGTGCCTTTTTCAAAATGTGTGCTTTGTTTCAAGTTGAGAGATAGAACATTATTTTCATAGTTTAAAATATTTTTTATGGCTAATTATTTGTTTATCTTAAATCAATGGGTTTTTATAACCTGTGAGGCCCAATAGGTTTCTATCTGATGGTAGTTTAAATTAGATTGACATGATGCTTTAGTGACCTGGTTGATAGTATTCAAAGTCTAAGCGTTTCGTTTATGCTACCTTTTTGTGAATGTTTTAAATAGATATCAATGTTCGTCTTCTATGTGTTGCTGAATCGTCGTGATTGGCCCTCCAAGAAGGGCTTCTGTCATAGTACCATCAACGTACAATAGATGGCGCGTCAATAGTATAAAGAAATCACAGCTAAGCGTGACCGGGTTTACTTTTATGTATAATATCTATGCATATTGAACACTCAGATACAGGGTGAAAAAACCTTCTTACTAATTTTGCCGGAAATGGGAATCGAACGCATGACCTTCGGCCTAACAGGGCTAGTGAGGGCGCTACCAGGTCAGTGATTCTCAACTCCAGTCAGTGACGGAAAGGCTTGATGCCTTCTTAGGGCCTGTTTATCGCGCCGCCCTTAATGCTAGAATAAATTTTGATCCAATAATTTTATTTTAAATTTAAAATAACTGTTATACCTCATTTTTAAAAAACACTGTCTTTACTTTGTTTACCTGCTTGTTCGACTTTGAAATTTTGTACCTATTTCAAAAAATTTGCCGTTCCTCAATGCCTCATGCCACCCTAGGCCTAGGTTTCACGGGCCTAGGCGTAAGTCCATCACTGACTCCAGTAGAAATGAACGAATAGTTAGATTAGATTAGTTGAATTCGTAAAGGTCATTGATAATACAACTATACATGTTCGGATGATCAACTGACAGCAGTTGACACGTTATTATGAAAACAATAAGTGCCAAGCCGGACAAAAAATAATCATTAATAATAATTTGTTAGACACACGTCTCTAGTATGTATACATATCGCAGAAGCCTAGCGTATACCTAATCTTATTGACTATTATATATGAATAAACGCCTTTTTTTATAAATGATTGCGCATCAAAAGTATCAGGCGTTTTAAAATAATCTCGCAATTTGTTCAGTTATTGGTGCTAGGGAGTCTTGTGAGTTCGCACGGGTAGGTACCACCACCCCGCCTATTTCTGCCGTGAAGCAGTAATGCGTTTCGGGTAGAGCAGCCGTTGTAATTATACTTAGATACCTTAGAACTCATGTCTCGAGGTGGATGGCGGCATTTACGTTGTAGATGTCCATGGGCTCTGGTGACCACTTAACACCAGGTAGGCCGTGAGCTCGTCCACCCATCTAAGCAATAAAAAAATAATCTTAGGTTATAATAATAATAATCTTAGATAAATAGAGTAATGCCATCTATCGCCAAACAGCCGAAACGAATATCAAAGGAACGCGTAACGTTGAGAATATAGATAATACACTTAATATATTTGAGGTTGAGAAAGCTCGAGATGTGCAACGCCGTCTATTGTCAAATGGCGGAAACGCATATCGAAAATACTCGACTTTTGAGGAATGTTCTCGATAATTTTAAGGATATCGTATCGACTATAAAAGCGTTGCAGGGAAGTCAGAGGCAGCCAGTAATCGGAACTACTCGAAGCGAAGCAGCGAACAGATCACCTGAAGCGAAGCGGAAGAAGCAAATTGAGAATTTTAAAGTGCTCGTTAAGTGTTCTAAGTGTTGATACATTTTTAATTTGTACTTCGGTAGAATTTTTAGTTATCCCGAACCGCAGTGCGTACATATATTATTTATATGCAGTGCTAGCGACACCCCAAACGATTTTATTATTGATAGCTGAGTTATTATTGAGAGCGATGTTACCCGCGGTTATTTTGTCGTACCGCGGGTGACTCCGTGGGGCTAAGCTAGTCTAAAAAAGTAGCCTAAGTTACTCTTTATATCATCAGCTACATATCATCAGTGAAATTCTCGTCAAAATCGGTCCAGCCGTTCCAGAGATTAGTCGGAACAAATAGACACACAGACATGACACATACAGACAGACAAAAATTAAAAATAAATAATTTTGGTATAATATGTACTGTAGTATATATACTTACGCATTTAGTAAAAAGCGGTTTTTTATTATTATTAACAGACACACCAATTTTATTTATTTGTATAGATGTAATACGTTATGGAGCAAAATGAAATAATGTTCATTTACTTGAAATTGTAGTCCAAGTGACATCCATTGAAACGAAATAAAATGAAATGAAATAATGTCCCAGTAAAATGATGCGAATCTACAGAGGTTTTAGTGGCTTTTTGGAAGAACCCGCGAAGCCACTTGTAGCTATTATGTGTCATTTTTCAACACTTGCGCAATTTCACTAATGCTAAACCACCTTTTTAAAATATAACAACTTGGAAGAAAGATTAGACAAAATAAAACAAATTAAATAACTTCTATCTTGTTTCTCCCGCCAGAAAAGTCTGTACCTTTCTTAAATAAAGCAATTAACTACTTACAAACATAATTACAACTTTGACTTTGCGTCAGAAAGTTGAGCGATTTAAAGAAGAACAAAAGGGTGAACGAGGTAAAATATTCGGCTACTATAGATCGGAAGTTTAATAGATATAAATAAAAAGCGTGGGGTGCATGGTATCAGTAGTTATAAATATTTTATGAACATATATGAGTAGAAAGGTTATTCTGATAATATCCTGAAAAGCAACCCACGTTTTTTACAATAAAATATTTTTTTCTTACACTAATTTTAATTCAATTTTATTGAAATTTATTTTTAGTTGGATTTTGTATAAAAGCGTATTTTGTTAGTTTTTTTAAACTATTATTTATTTTTCATTTTTTAGTTAAATTTCAATTTTTTCAATTTTTTTTAATATTGAATTGTCATCAGTCCTTAATAAGTATACCAAATTTCGAGTTAATCCGACGTTTTGAAGGGGATCAAAATCATGTTCAAAGATTCCGTTGCAAAGATACATACATCTGAAGCTAATAAAAGCGTATTAAAAAGGATATAAAAAAAAAATGGTATTCGTAGAAATTTTTACATGTTTTTTTTGCCTTGTCCATTTAACTTTAACACTGTAAATAAAAAATATATATTGTGTATGTCAGTGAGATATATTATTACTTAAAATACAATTAATTATAGAGCAACTCTTACATACTTCAATCGTATAATTTACCTAATTATTTATTTACATTATTATTATTCGTATGTCGTTAGTAAAAAAAATGGTGCAATAAAGCATATCTGTATATTGCTTGGGGTTATTTTAATCACAATACCAACAAATTTGCATTAAATTTTGCCTGGGGTACTAACAAAAAGTAAACCAATTCCAATCATAATTGGATGAATGGCCTAGGAACGCAAAAAGCACATACAAACATACATATAAGTTTTTTTTAATTTATATGGATAGAATTTATATATGCTACATACAGCAAGTCTCCGATTGCCCAACTGGACAACGCAATTATATAAAACTTCAACTAATGAATCTTAAGGTGCAAACATACAAAACCTATTTCGATCGTTCATCACATTATCACATCAAATTCATAACATTCACATCATTATGGTGATCGATGTGAAATATAAATTATGCTTAACAGACTGATCTGTCTGTTTATCTGAGCGTCTGCACTTTAAAACATGTTGCATTACCAAAAGCCAAAAAATAAAACAGTCCAATGTCATTACAAATTACTGCTGGGAAAACGTTTTAAAAGTATTGATGATAAGGCTGGTTTGGTGATTTATTGTTGCTAATGTATCTTAAATGATTAAAAAAAAAAAAAAAAACAACAATCCGACGACGTGACGGCACGATCAGACCGGGCCAAATTTAAATGAACTAGGTACTTTAATGCGAAGATCGGCCCTTTTGCCACGACGCCAATTTTATGGAGTATCTCTGCAGCTTTAAGGAATCACAGACTTTTAGGGTCTAGGTTTCGAGAGGTATGAAGTATAGCAGTTATTGGAAAGTAAAGTTTAGTTACTCTTGAAATTCTGGCTGTGCTCAACAGAGCGAACCGGTATTTAACGTTTGACTGTTGCGCTTAGTATTCGCGAGGAGTCCTACTCCTATTTTTGGTGGTAGGACCTTTTGTGAGTCCACACGGGTAGGTACCACCACCCTGCCCATTTCTGCCGTGAAGCAGTAATGCGTTTCGGTTTGAAGGGTGGGGCAGCTATTGTAACTACACTTGAGACCTCAGAACTTATCTGAAGGTGGGTGGCGCATTTACGTTGTAGATGTACTCCAGTAACCATTTAACACCAGGAGGGCTGTGAGCTCGTCCTCTAATTTAAACAATAAAAAAAATTTTTTTTTGGTCGGTATTAATATATACAACGCAGTAGTTATAAAAATTTGTATAGCGGTGGTCGATGTCTTTGTTAAAAAAAGAAAAGACGACGAAATCGTCACAAATGATTAATCAGGGGGAAAAATTCATGATTCAACTGAAAGTAGATATTTTTTATTGGCATCATGGAGCAAGCTCTAGTGAATAGGGAAGGTGACGAATGGTTTCTAATTGCAGTTCCTGTAGAGTTAAAACGGTTTCTCGCGCTGTATGAGATCTCGCGTTATCATGGAGCAATAATGGTGAAGATCGATTGTGAGTCGGGGCTGTTTCACTGCAAGTTTTGCTATTATTGTTCGGAGTTTTTATTTTTTTTATTTTTTTTATTGCTTAGATATGTGGACGAGCTCACAGCCCACCTGGTGTTAAGTGGTTACTGGAGCCCATAGATATTTACAACGTAAATGCGCCACCCACCTTGAGATATAAGTTCTAAGATCTCAGTATAGTTACAACGGTTGCCCCACCCTTCAAACCGAAACGCATTACTGCTTCACGGCAGAAATAGGCAGGGCGGTGGTACCTACCCGCGCGGACTCACAAGAGGTCCTACCACCAGTATAAAATCGTTCGGCACAATAGACAACTGCCGTTATTGCTTGACCAGATCGGAGAAAGCTATAGTGAATAACACCATACTGAGACCACCAAACAGCTACCATTACCTTTTTATTGGTAAGCTTTACTTTAGGATACTGTTGCGGCGTTTGACCTGGGGTCAGCCATTGCATTTTTTGCTTACAGTTATCGTAAAGAATCCACTTTTCATCACATGTCACAATTCGATCCAATGTTTCTTCATTTCTGTATCGATTGAACAAGCCAACAAAAGTTTCAACAGACGTTTCTTTCTGCAGATAAGTCAAATCATGAGGCACCCGTTTTTCATATTTTCATATTTTTTAATTTTATTGATTTGACGCAAATTAGTTAAAAATACGTTTAAATCAAAATCGCACGGTGCGTTCATTAGCAGTCCCCTCTCCAAACGCTACATCGATATTGCGAGTTGTTTCTGCAGCGTTAGTTCCGCGTCGGAACTCGTATTAAAAAATCACTCGAATTTTCGAAGTATCCAAC
Source organism: Bombyx mandarina (assembly GCF_030267445.1). NCBI lineage: Eukaryota > Metazoa > Arthropoda > Insecta > Lepidoptera > Bombycidae > Bombyx > Bombyx mandarina. Next base: position 8,311,206 of record NC_143223.1, read on the forward strand.
TGAAAGTCGATAATCGAATATTGCACATTTTTTAAAAGAAGAACCTCATAGGTTCCATTTCAAAAAAGTTTCACTCAAATATCTTAATCCATGAAGGTTCTATGTCAATTCGAAGTACCTATTACAATAAAACTACAATTTTATACTTTAACCCCTATTACGTAGGTTAATCAGTAAAATCATATGTTCGACGAGGTATAAGAAGCAAAGGAACAGAAGTGTACGCTCACATACAGCATTGCCGAGACCTTGCCCGCCACGCAAGGACGAGCACCAGCCCCTTGCTAGAAAAATCGTCATTTTTATACCGACTCGCCCGGCGAAAAGTCCTCTTTGCAAAAATAGATAAAAAAACAAAAATTTTAAATTTCGAATTTCAAGTGACGTTTTAAAGTTCGAACTTAATTTTGCTTAAATTGTACTTAAATTTAAATTAGTGAATTGTATGCAAAAATCTAGCTTAAAGTGATTTTTAAATTATACGAATAAAAATTTCAGGTAAGTTCTATTGCTACTAAACAAATAATGACTTTACTACCTTGTCTCTCCCATGTCAATTTTATTTCAGTTTCCCAATAATATTTTCATTAATGAAAGCTTCTAACATTACATAATAAATATAAGTTTTCCAAATAGGTACAGTTTTTTTTTTACTAATATTTAACCATACTTATTTACTTTAAAATTTGAATATAATTAATTTGTCCATTATAAATTGATAAGTTATATATCATACAGAAATAATTACAGTTTTCAATCAGGGTCGAGATACTTTTAAATTTCAACTAACATATTGCAGACGGGTTATTATAATATTATTTATTCACTTGATTTTTAGTTTAATAACGAGCTTTTTTTAAATAGCAATTGTTTTGAAACCAATTCAGCGTATGAAAGCATTTTGAAAAAGGTAGGATAAATTTCGTAAGTCATAAATCCGATGTTCCTGCTTAACTACGGACGCAGACGTGATTTAATATTTACGGGAACTCAAAGTACTACCTCAAAAAATATCAGGTTCCATTTTTTAAATGAAAGATTTAACCTAAGCTCAGCACCTATTTAAATTCGTTTAATTTCAATGATGATTGCAATTTTGGTATAACTGTGATATCTTCAGTTACCGCGTGACGTAAATACGATGATTTTAATAGGTAGTCAACTAACAGCTAATCAGGTTTCATATCATAAAAAAAATTGCTCTCTCAAACCAGCGGTATCAAGAGCGGATATATTAAATAGGCGATATCGCAGATCCAAGACAGTACCCGTACTTTATTCTTTCCGAAAGTGTTCTAAAAATACAAGTAACGTGAAATGCGTTTACAAATTATTGGTAGCCTATCAATATGCTGTGATCGACTGCGAGTTCGAAAGGAAAAAGTTTTTTGTTTTGACTGATATCGGGAACGATTTGTAATGTCATGTATATATGAGGTCACAAAATGTAGTGGTGGTTTATAGTTTAAGAATAAATAATAACAACAGTTGCTTTATTCGAATAGATTCCGAAATCGATTATTACTGGTTGTAGAGCCCGTCTGATGTATTGAGTTTATAGGATATATATATAGAGTATGGTCGTTATTAAAATGAAATGGGGGCCAGAATTTAAATTTTCCAAGAAGGAGGTTGATGTCCACTAATCGCTAAACAATAACAGCCAGCTCGTCTGCCCGTTTACCGTAAAAAAAAGTTACAGCTACGTCTTATCTTCTTATATATATAAATGAATTGCTGTTCGTTAGTCTCGCTAAAACTCGATAACGGCTGGACCCATTTGGCTAATAAGGTAGGCAGCGGCTTGGCTCTGCCCCTGGCATTGCTGAAGTCCATGGGCGACGGTAACCACTCACCATCAGGTGGGCCGTATGCCCGTCTGCCTAAAAAGGCAATAAAATAAAAAAATATATATATTGGTATTTAATTATTTGTGGAAGTCCAGAGAAGGCTTAAAAGGTAGATAAATATGAAAATGCTCGGAAATAAATAAAAATAACAATTTTGTTTTTCCTTTGATGTGTCCCCCGTCGGACGGATTCTTTTTGTTTCTTTTAAGTTTATTTTATAGAAAAGTTTAGGTCTTTTATTTATCGATTGAGGCACTACTAAGTCTGCCGGGTCAGCTAGTTATTAATAAAGAACATATATCTAATCGTTAAGTAGTAACATTGTGAAATTCAATATTGAAACTCATTATGATTAATATTCGTTTTTCATTTACGAAAGCTGCTACGAGAGAAACATCGTATTTAGCAGTTCAACATATAGTTAAACTTATTCGATTAAAATATTTTTATTCTTTAGGCAAACTTAAATAAAATTAAAACCATATTCCATCATTATATTCGTTTGAAGTTTTCATAATAATTGCAATGATATCATACACATTGAATTGAAGATAAATCTTGTACTCAAAGTTATTTCACTGGTTAGGTGCCTTACGTGAGATACCATTAAATGCACCAGCATTTCCACGCCTCATTTTATATCCCTCGTGCTTATCGTAAGAGGAATCTCTGTCCTTCGTGTTGAACTAAACCATTGTTTACTAACACGGACTGGTTAGAGATGCTACCATACGGAGACTAGTATTGTCAGACGAGAATTATTTTGTATTTTTTTTTGCATTTTATAATGATGTTCAAAATCCTATACTAATTTATACGAATAGATTTCGGATAAATCTGGACTTTATTCTTATTTAACATAGTATAAATTCATAATATTTTTATCTATCTCTATATATAAAAATGAATTGCTGTTCGTTAGTCTCGCTAAAACTCGAGAATGGCTGAACCGATTTGGCTAATTTTGGTCTTGAATTATTTGTGAAAGTCCAGAGAAGGTTTAAAAGGTAGATAAATATGAAAATGCCAGGAATTAAATAAAAATAACAATTTTGTTTTTTTCCCTTTGATTTCCCCCCGACGGACGGATTCCCTTTGTTTCTTTTAAGTTTATTTTATACAAAAGTTTAGGTCTTTTATTTATCGATTGAGGCACTACGAAGTCGGCCGGGTCAGCTAGTAATAAATAAATTAATGTTACTGTTCGTTATAAAATTATACTTATTAATATTTTATCTTTTGTATCTTATACTGCACAAATACATTTAAGCAGATAAACAAACAACAGCTTAGTTATTTAGTATTGATATTTTGTGTATTAGCAGTCCTTAGGTATGGTACATACATATCTGGGTTTTGCGGTGAATAGTAAAGTTAAAAAAATGGATGAGAATATAGTGACAGTAATAGCTTGAGGGTCAAATACTATCGTGTTTATTTTATTAAATATTATAATAGCGTGTTAATAGTCGAAAAGCTTATTTTATTAGGACCTACAATAACTATGTCAATCGATCAATTTATCTACACATATATAATTTATAAGTTGTGTTTATATCTGTGTATATTTATGTATACCATAAGTTTAGTAGCGATTGAATCATATAATCAAAGGTAGGCCAGCAGGCAGGCAGAGTTTGCTAGTGGATAATTAAAAAGCATACATTTTTAAAGGAGATACATTTTTGGGAGGTACTGGAACAATCAAGTGAGTTTAAAATTGGAACAGCATTGTTTTAATGGGTCATAAAATGTTATATGTTTCTCATTTTTCATGAGATCGATCAATTAATGAATTCGCTTATGAAAAATTATAAGCGAGTACCGTAACTAAAGGGTATATTTGTAACTCTGCCATAATTGACTCTACCGTTTGACCAGGAGTGTATAAATTAGCAATTTTAACATTTGTAGGTACCTAACGAACGGATCCTGTAACATATGCACCTGGCAACACTCCAAAGGCGTACGTTCATTGTAATTCCATCGATATGAGAATTGTATGGTCTTCGTAATCTGTGTACAAGTAGGAAAAGAAAATTACAGTAGGGTTTTGAATTTTAAACGAGCGAATAAACTTAGATACAAATCTTCCAGTCTGACCTATTACTGAAATATTACGCATTTAGGTATATGTATATATTGGGATGAAGATTTTTCAGAATATTATTAAAAAGATAGTGAGTATTCATGAACGTAAAATACATATGTTCAATCTTTTGTAGCTGTCTCGATTATAATTCGAAACATATGTTGGCGTTATTTTTTTTATTTCTAAGTCAAATTAATTAACTGTGGCTCACATCGATTATTTAATTCATACCGGAGACTTTTTGGCGGGAGCGCGAGCAGTTTAGTGGTGTGATTTGTTTTATTTTGTCTATTTAGTGTTTCTTCGGGTTTAAATGTGTAATAATGGTGGTTTATTAACTGTTTAATATCTGTGAAAATGCACAAATGTGGGAAAATTAAACAAAGCCGCTGGACGTAGCTTCTCGGGATCCTCCAAAAAGTCCACTGAAAAAATCTTAGTAAATGACCACCATTTTACCGAGGTTAATTTTATCCCATTTCATTTCATTTCATCCCAGTTGATTAATGTTTCAAATTAATTATCTTCATTTCATTTCACTCCATAATATCATCTTTCATAAAAATATGAATATAAATTAAAATAAGACATGACTTAAAGGTCTCAGTTACCAGGTCATAAAATCCCTTAAAAAAAATTTAAATCATACCAGAAATCAAAGAGCTTATAAGCACTATGCTAGGAATGGTAAATGGTCCTAGATCCTAGTAAAGTAGGAAAAATCCGCAGGCTACCAGTAATGTTTTCTTCCCAAAATAAGTCCGTGTATTGCATTCGTTTAACGATATTTAAACAGCAAGTGAGGCAGCGGACTGAAACTGCCGGTCATCGTTCTTGTCGAACCCGCCGCTTGCTCGACGAGTAAATTAGCCCACAGACACAGCCCACTGAATTTCTCGCCGGATCTTCTCAGTGGGTCGCCTTACCGATCCGGTGGTAGATTCAGCGAAGCACGGCTCTTGCTAGAGTTCGTGTTAGCAACGTCCTCAGGTTTGAGCCCCGTGAGCTCACCTACTAGCTAAGGCTACGCTGAAATAGCCTCTCAAGGCTATCAGCTTAGGTAGGAAAAAAAAAACTGAAACTGTTTATGTTGTGTCGTGAAAAAACAATGCACTTCAATAATTTTTTTATGTTAATTCTTTGTTATAATTACCTTGACATTGAATTATGTTACATGTCTCAAGAATGCAATGCACGTTTCTTGATCAGAACAATCTTTAACATTGTGAAAAATAGACAATAGTTTTTATTGAATCACAAAGCATCCATGACCTGACCCGTTTTGGGATTTCGGTAAACATTATTAATTTACAAGTATGAATTGTATCAGATCTAGTTTTGTGGTGTACTCTCATAATTAAAGTGCATAACGCATTTGTGTTTTAACGTGATTAAGCTGTGAGATATTTTTCAGTTTAATTCAAACAATCGAAATGGCCAATACTTTAATCTGGCAATGCCATTGTCGATGCTTACAAGCTAGTAGTTATGTCACAGTTAAAATTTATAATTACGTTCTATATTTTTGTATACTTAGTTTTAAAACAGGATTTGATATGGAATTTAGCCCAAATAAGCTCATGATGGTGGCAGGTATGGCCATGTGACCAAGCATTGCCCCATGGCGCCATTAGCTCACACAGACGAGTACCATCCTGCCCATTTCTACCTCTGTGTATTATGCATTCCTGTTGCATTCTGGTAGTCGTTATATAATAAAAATGTGACTTCAACTTTACAACTTAAGGAAGGGGGCAGCCTTCACGTTGTGATGACTATTGGTTCCGTTAATCGCATATTACCAAGCAGGTTGTGAACTTCTCGGTTCCTTAAAGACCATTAAAGAAATTGGTATGCTCTATAGGAATACGATTAATACTAGAATATCACTTCGTTGTGATATTTTGCAATTATTTTAACGGTTCGACGAGATCTCACGCCTCGTCTGGTGTTAAGTACCTGTTGGAGCCCATAGACCTCACAAAGTGACTTCCTTCTCCCATCTTGAATCTAAGTGAAACTGATACTACTGTCCTTTATTTACATACCAGTAAATACATTTTATTTATTTATATCTACAATTAAATCTGTTCTAATTGAGATGGTATTTGATTATCAAATCTTTACATTTTTCTAGTACTTATTATTGTAATCCACAATAAGCATTGAAGTGGTATCACAATGAATCTACAGGACACGCAATATTTCCAAGTGTCAATTATTAAGGTATGCGATCGGCGCTCGGCACCTGTAATAGATTGAATATTGTTGTCGCTCATGACACTATCTATGTACTGTGATAATCATTGTGTCATTACAAGCTATATACATCTGATGCTGGTGTGCACGTCCCTCCGCAGGTGCCGGCGGAAGATCAGCGCCCCAGTACCGATTGTCTCGGTACTGTTAGGCATTGCTGAGCCGGTAACCCTTTCCAAGCCTCGTTATTTTTGTTTCATTTTTTGTAAACTTATGTTTGGAATAAATGTTTATTATTATTATTATTTTTTAAATGTAAAACTATTAAACGTCAAAATTTAAATTATTTTTGATAGCGAATTAATTGTATGCACCCCAAAAGGCTTTAGTTGCTATTGGCGATGCTCATAAATGGCTGCAAACGAAAAACTAAGATCTTTTTTTTTAATAAATGTATGTGTCCGTCACTAATTCAATTGAGAATTTATAAGACTAAAAATACAGCTAGTTAGGGCCTGATAATCAATGTGCCACGATACAAAGTAGGGTTTGTTCAATTTAAACCAACAAAGATTGACAAAAAAAATCGCTTGCTATTTTTATTCTTACAACATCACATTACATTCGCAATGCTTTCTGTAATATCATCCCAGCTGCGTAAGAAGCGTAATTTTCTTGTAATTTTTTTCTCCTATTTCTTCGGTGCGGATTCTACGTGTATACATTCTTTATCGGTCAGCTAGGTTTTATTGTATTAAAAACATGTCTTATATTGAACAAAACGATTAAGTTTGGCTTGAAGGACTGCAAGCCAAGGCAGATGTGCAAACCTGTTCAATTTATACTCCAGTAGTTGACTGGTACAATGATTTTTTAGCCCTTGGGTCAATAATAAGACCCTTAAGTATTCGAGTTCTTGCAAACCAGTTTCATAGTGAGTTACGATGCTATCTTGAACTCTTTGGATATACGAGTTCAATCTAGAAACGCTACGGACAGCTATTTTTTTTACTTTAATATCATTATACCCTTTTCATTTTTTGAAATGACACTCAATGAAAACTTTAATAATTATTTAGCAGTTTTTACGGTTTATTTTCTTCAACGTTAGGGAATAAGTGATTTCCTATCCAAATACGTGATATGTATCAAAACCAATTGTTTGTTAAAATAACTCATCATATGTAATGTCGGACGTAATAGGTTCTGTGAGTTATTTTTGGGATGAAGCGATTATTGGCTTAAAAAAGGCCTCTATTGCTTCAGTAGAAAAAGAACAACTGCTCCAATTGGAGCAGTTGACTTTTCATGACTGATAAATTTATCAGTCATGAAAAGTCAACCGCTTTCATTAATTTTATAACTTGGATAGTTTTATTTTTTACTCGCATTCAATTGCCAAATAAAAACAGTACAAACAGTTAAAACTTCAAAGTATGCCTATAATAATAAATACTTTTGTCAAAATTATCAAATTCTAAGATCATTGAACTTTTTCACATTTAATGTACATTCATAATGTACATTAGTAATAATTATTGCGGTGTGAATTTGCTCTGACTAGTTAGAAATGCCAACAAATTTCTCGTGTAAATAAAAATCTGGATCTTCGAACAGTGTTAATGACAATTGAATTACATTTAATGTTTCTAGTCGACAGTATTTCATTTAAGTACCAGGTTTTGTTTAGTATACTTCTTTCTATGATTCTAAATTGAACTGATGAAATTTAAGATATATTAATAATTATATTGTTAATTGTGTATTTTTGTTTTCGTTAAGAAATTGTACATATGTTCATAAACCACTTATGCCGCGAAGCAACCGTGTTTTTCAATTTGAAGGCTGTCGTAATTTCAATACAATTGGGGTTTCAACCCTTGAAGCTAGAGGCTGTATTCAGGTGTTTGTGGGGAGAGCTCTTTTGCACATCCTCCCCAGTCAAAATCAATGAAATTACATATAAACATATTTTAATAATTCATCAATATACATTTATCTTGATTTAGCATAGCTTGCAATTATTATTTAGGAATTTTAATACGTCGTTTGAATGTAACCAATATATGTAATGGCTTTAACGCCAAGTAGGATCAAGTTCATTGCCAAGAATCTGTTTATTCCTCAATAACAATATATTAAACAGTTAAACAGTTACACAGCATGCACGTTTCTAATTTACATAGTAACAATCGAAGATGTGGATCACCTCTTTGGCACACGACAACACTCTTTAGTAGGTACATATTTGTTAAATGAAATTTTAGACAATCAATGACTACATGGTGGGTTCTGTAAAACCTAACGCTAAATTATGAACTCCTTCTACAAGACTGTCACTTTTCGCAACATGTCTCTAGTACTAAAGATAGGAACCAACTATTATAGGAATTAGGGAACTAAGAAAAACTACAGAAATAATTACGCGATAATACTTCTCATCCTTGTTAAACGTTATTGGGTTGCGCAAGCAGTCGCTTGCGGCGAAGGGCTCGACAAGTAAATTAACCCTCAGACACAGCCCAATGAGTTTCTCGTCGGATCTTCTCAGTGGGTCGCGTTTCCGATCCGGTGTTAGATTCTGCGAAGCACTGCTCTTGCTAGGGTTCATGTTAGCAAACGTCGTCAGGTTTGAGCCCCACAAGCTCACCTACTAGTTAAGGTTACGCTGAAATACCCTCTCAAGGCTATCAGCTTAGGTAGGAAAAAAGCAACGGGAGAATGGGCAGCAGCGTTCTCTGAGTATCATACTATCCTATTACAGTTTGAGCAGTTAAACAATAAAATCTCAATGGTTAAGGACAGCATTCACGTTCTGATGTGTATGATTTCCGGTGAGCACTGAGCACCAGGGTAGCCAAGAGCTCATTTATCCATCTAGATAGTGCAAAAATACCTGTAATATTTTTTCCCTGCATTAGGAACATCTCAGAAGTGTCATTGATGATGGTTATTTCCTTTCATTATAAATTATGCTCGCTCATATCGGAATATTTCAATAGGTTTCTCGTTAATTATGAATTGTGCTGTAGTTCCTGACGAATGAATTTTTTAAATAATGGGGGAAGTTTATGGGGACACAAAAGTTTCTACGTTCATTGTGCATCTAAGGTTTTGTAACGTGCTTCGAATTAAGTATGTTTTGAGCGTGGTGGTAATTCGCGCTCTTAGTCAACGACTATTACTCTTGGCCAGACTTGACCTCAGACGCGACCTCAAAACTATCGATCAAAAACAAGAGCGCCATGTAAGTAGTTTTCAGTATCACCACACTTGTTCTCGGTTGTTTTCGAAATAAAATTGTTTATATGGCTTAGTGCTTATATTGGTTACTTGATTTTCAAATGAGGTTACAATACTATCGACCCGCGTCAGTTGTTATGACAGCGAGATTAAATATGAAATGTTAGTTTTGTGAGCAAACAACTTTATTCACATTTGCTATCCATTTAATGCTTTTTGCGTAATTCCCGAACAAGTAAATAAACAAACCACGCGTAATTTATTTGTATCCAGCGGTGCGGCTAAGCCGGTATTCGAATCTCGCAGGCAGCTACACCAATTTTTCTAATGAGAGACGTACTTAACTAATATTCACGAATTACTTCCACGATGAAGTAATACGTGAATATGAGGAAATGACTATATAGAGCGCTTTGTCGTTCAGGGCAAAGTAGAAGGCACCAGACCGCGTGGAAGGTTGCCCATGCGATGGACCGACCAGGTCAAGTCGGCAGTTGACGGCTATTTGCATGAGTGTACCAGGCTCACTGCAAACCGGGAGGAGTGGCGATTGCACGTGAGGCGCATAACATCTGCCCACAGCAATGATGCTGAATGACAACCACGACCGCTCTGACAAGAGTGATACGACAATGGAAATGGAAATAAAAATCAAACCCGAAAATATTGTAATTTGTGTAATTACGATAGAATTCAGCCATAGACCTTCAGCCAATAGCCATAGAGTCTCAAGGTGGATAATGGAATTCGGGTTATTTATGTCGATAGGTTCAAGTAACTACCTAAAATCAGGTAGGCCGTGAGCCGTTATTCACCATGTCATAAAAGAACCACTTTACTTCTTTGTGTAAATTTGGATTGTGCCTACGTAAACTATTAACACAAACTCTGGCATCGATTATAGGATAAAATCTAAAATTCTATTTCACGCATGTTTATATTTGCGAAAGCCTTTATCACGCTCGCTAAGCCAACGAACTCGGCATGATTCAAAAATATAATTACAACGAGATCACTATCACCACGTACACTAAAAGGAGGATGTTTTGTTTTTACGTGCCGAGTATGTAACAATGACCATTTTTTTATTCAAACGCTGAATTGAGGCAGCGTATTAACATTTAAGTCGCTTTGTTTTATAATTGTTCTTTTTTATTACTTTGTTCTTCTGCTTAGATGGTCCTCTCGAGGCTGTTCCGTTGGCTAAGATGTTTATGGTCCTTTGTTAGTGGCGTAAATTCAAAATTATTTTAAGATGTGGAAATAAAACCGCTGCGCTCATCGACAGTGTGTTTCCAAAGATCTTTTTTGCCACGTACCATCCGGCTTTGGAATGAACTCCCCTCCACGGTGTTTTCCGAGCGCTATAACATGTCCTTATTCAAACGAGGCTTGCGGAGAGTACTTAATGGTAGGCAGCGACTTGGCTCTGCCCCTGGCATTGCTGACGTCCATGAGCGACGATGACCACTTACCATCAGGTGGGCCGTATGCTCGTCTGCCTACAAAGGCAATAAAAAAAACTAACAGGGAATGCTTATTTTTATAGCGTAGAATCGGAGACAACTATTTTGTTCGTATTCTGGAGCAGATACATTGTATGGCCTGGCAGTTCCTCTGCCATTGCCGATATTGATGCTTCGAAGATGAACGTATACATAATACGAGCATAGATTAGGGTTATTGTTATCGAAATATTGACCTCATACTTCCAGCAAACGACTGTAATGTAGATCAGCTCGAATTATCTTTACCAGGTAGACCACGAGTTCGGCTTCCCGGGCACAGCGATGCAATAAAAATAAAACCACTTCGCCATTGTTTCTAAAGCTAACTCGTTTTCCCTACTCGCTTGATAATACAATATTCGTATCGTTCTTCCTATTTCTATGACAACTAATGAAATAGTATTTTCTTCGATTTCCGCAAGTTTTAGACATAATTAAAACCTGATTGACTGTTTAATTTAGCGTTTTTTTGTCATTTTATCATTTCGGCTGGCCGTCGGTCATGACGAAGACTATAAAGCATTCGAAATATCGGAAATAATGTAATAATAATATTTTCTGATCTAATCTAATATATAAAATAATTAATTGTCTATATCTATCTTCTTCTATATATGTAAAAATGAATTGCTGTTCGTTAGTCTCGCTAAAACTCGAGAACGGCTGGTCCGATTTGGCTAAATATTGGTTTTCAATTGTTTGTGCAAGTCCAGAGAAGGTTTAATAGGTAGATAAATATGAAAATGCTCGGAATTAAATAAAAATAACAATTTTGTTTTTCCTTTGATGTGTCCCCCGTCGGATGGATACCTTTTGTTTGCTTTAAGTTTATTTTATACAAAAGTTTAGGTCTTTTATTTGTCGATTGAGGCACTAAGAAGTTTGCCGGGGTAGCTAGTAATAAATAAAATAATTAATAATAGTAAATAAATTAAATAATAGATAAAATAATTAATTGTCTATATTAGTTAAATTTAAATTACGTTGTTGTTCGGTTTTGTTGCAATTATGTCATTATGTCTTAAACTGAGATGATTAAATTAATTGTTTTGTTTTAATGCACTTTAGAGAATGTTATTTTATAGCTCAATTTACTTATCGTAAATCCGAAGATCATTGACCGTATGTGTTTAAAAAAAAATTGCCGTGATTAAATGTAAACCATTTATTTTGATCGATTAGTACAAAACTGACCGGTTCCGCGTATGGACCGTTAAATTATTAGGCAATTTGTTTCATTGTCAGTTTTATGACAATGTTATATTAGTGATTTATTGAGAAAACGCGATATTTTAAAAGTTGTTTCAATAAGTTGTGCTGTCATTAGAAATGCTTTTTGTTGTAATATTATTGTTTTTAATACGTTTTTGTTCTATCTATATCTATACTAATATTATAAAGAGGAAAGATTTGTTTGTTTGTTTGCTTCGAATAGGCTCCGAAACTACTGGACCGATTTGAAAAATTCTTTTTCCATTAGAAGCCGACATTGTCCCTGATGAACATAGGCTACTTTTTTAATTTTTTTTTTGTTTTCTAGTGTGTTTTAATGTTTCCGAAGCGAAGCGAGGGCGGGTCGCTAGTATATTAATAAGTGAAGCAAAAACTTTGTACCTATCCCTTTTTACGAAAATTGCGCGGACGGAGGAGTATGAAATTTTCCACACTTATAGAGAATATAGAGAAGAAGTGCACAATGCTAATATTTTTTTAAAATATTAACGAACCTTTTTTGTAATGTATATGTGATTGTGTATATATATATAAGTCGTCGTGGCCATAAGGATAAGACGTCCGGTGCATTCGTAGTTGCGATGCACCGGTGTTCGAATCCCGCAGGCGGGTACCAATTTTTCGAATGAAATACGTACTTAACAAATGTTCACGATTGACTTCCACGGTGAAGGAATAACATCGTGTAATAAAAATCAAACCCGCAAAATTATAATTTGCGTAATCACTGGTGGTAGGACCTATTGTGAGTCCGCACGGGTAGGTACCACCACCCTGCCTATTTCTGCCGTGAAGCAGTAATGCGTTTCGGTTTGAAGGGTGGGGTAGCCGTTGTAACTATACTGAGACCTTAGAACTTATATCTCAAGGTGGGTGGCGCATTTACGTTGTAGATGTCTATGGGCTCCAGTAACCACTTAACACCAGGTGGGCTGTGAGCTCGTCCACCCATCTAAGCAATAAAAAAAAAAAACTTTTTTGTGTATGTATTTGTAACTTAATATAAATTTCATTGCACCTACAACTATTTACTCTGCACTACCTTTGGTTGACTGGTAGAGAATGCCTTAGGCATTAAGTCCGCCAATGTAAATTTTACATGAAGTGTAATAAATAAATAAATAAATAAAAAATAAATAAATTGTACGTATGATCTAATTTTAAAGTCAGAGCCAGAGCATTGATAGAAATAATAATAAAAAAAACCCGCGATATTAAATTGTAAAAATACTTTTAATCAATGCCTACGACTTGCAAATACCGACCGAAATACTATAACACCGTTAGTGCTCTAATTAGTAATTCTTCTAAGTAATTATGAATCGAATATTATAATTTATTATTAATTTAAAATTTAGCAGGGCGTTGCCGTTTGTTTGTTCATAATTCATTGACAGTACGAGTATTATTAATGTCTAAATTGGCAAACCACGCCCTGATCATTTTAACTGTTTTAATAAAATGCCAGACGAAAAAAAAATCGCTGATACATTTAGAAAGAATAAACGTAACGGGTTAAGATATTTTTCATACAGATATCAAGCTTTGCGTCATCGGAATAAAGGACACAACATTTAATATGCTATTTGAGGATATGTTTACTTTTATGCTTCGCGACTTTAAAATTAACTCTACAAAGTTCAATGACCGTAATCAAAAATTGTTAAAACAAAAAAAAAAGTCTAATAAAAGTTAATCACTCTGCAATCATGTAAATATTATCGTAAACTAATTAAGGTTCAATAAATTTTTGTTAAGCAGTAAATTTTTTTTATCTATCACAAATTCATTCATGTGTGATTCATTGTTTTACTGTTAGAACAATTTGCATAAACACCAATGAATCTCATCTCGAAGCTGTTAAAGAGAATAAGTACCACTTTTAAGTGTTATTTAAAAGTGCTTTAGAATTGATTATTGACCAATCATTGCGTGTTCTAATGTTAGGCTATGCTATTAATGCTTTAAATAATTTTAAAGCGCATTTTAGTTTTTATTTAGCATTTAGACTTAAGTGGTTTTTTTTAATGTAGCCCATAGACTGATGATGATGATGATGATTCATCCGACCGATTTCGGCCATGGCGACCACTTTGACTCCTATCCGTCGATTTGGCGCTCGTGTGCTCGAAGATGGCTTATATAGCCTATCTTTGCGGCAAAACTCCTATAGACTAGGTGTATGCCAAACCCCCTTGAAACATGAGGTCAAAAGTCTCAATTGTATAACAGCGGTCTCACTCTTTGAACCGGAAAACAGCACTGCTATGTTGGTTCTAGCTAGATGAATGCCAATTTTTGCATTTCTTAAGTTCCACTGAAGGAAAGCTTTCCTTATCAAGTTTACTACGACGTCAAAATATCGGGAACTCATTTAACGTAAAAATCGTGGTAAGAACCCATTAAATAAAAGTGTTTGTGATATCTATTATTTTTACTATACTCAATTAAATTGTGTTTTCCAAGATAGTTTTTGTCATGTTTTATCAAACTATGATAAGGTGACTATGATATATTTTTAAAATGATTTTTTAAGAATTCTATTAGTTTGATCATTCTGATAATATGTGAGCGACAATATATGAGTGGTGATAACCACTTTTTAATACGCTTTTATTAGCTTCAGATGAATGTATGTTTGTAACGGAATTTTTGAACATGATTTTGACGCCTTCAAAACAATCGGATTAACTCGAAATTTGGTATACTTATTAAGGACCGATGACAATTCAATGTTAAAAAATAAAAAATTCCAAAAATTGCAATTGAACTAAAAAATTAAAAATAAATAATAGTTTAAAAAAACTAACAAAATACGCTTTTATAGAAAATTTATTTTCAATTTTTTATTTGGATTTTCTATAAAAGCGTATATTGTTAGTTTTTTTAAACTATTATTTATTTACTATTTTTACACGACAAACGTGATGCGCCTCATCTAATGATTTGTCACTTTACCGCGGCAAAAATAGTTATCATTTTTAGAACATGACCTTGCACTGTTGTACCATTGAACCAAATGACTAGCGAATACGCTCTATATAATTAAAACGAAACAATAAGAAAGTTGATGCGTGCAGATTCATTTCGGATTCGTGTTGCAATGTTTAGAATCGCCGGATGATCGTGATAAGATCTCGACCTACGGTCCGTTACGCGTTTCCAAATGTGCGATTTGGATAAGATTGATTCGTATACGCTTAAGAATTAATAGTGTGCAAGTTTATTCAGCAGGAAAATTTAAATTTGCTTCTTATTTAAGTGCTAACGCAACGAATGACACTCGTCCCTTGATAATGACACTAAATAGTAATTTTCTTGCCATATACTTAATCCTTTGACATCTAATACTATGCTAAAAAAATTATAAATCGTTTAACTATTTTAAGGAATAGGAAGCTTGTAACATTAGTCCGTATTTTTGCCGTTTTTAAACATCCTGTAAACACATTATTAACAAAAGAAAAAACAAAAACTGTTTTAAAAAAAAATTCATATCCAATAAAAAAACTATAAGTTATTTTTTAAGAAAGTAATATTTTGTTTCATGTGAAAATGAAGGGTCGTGTTTAGCATTTTACACATTTATTTGTAGTTCGGGTAGCAGTAGTTTCTTTTGTTGTCTATTCGATGATGTATGTCGGACAATAGAGTTAGAAATTTATAAAAATATTTTCCTCATTGTTTTCTATACATTTTTGAAAAATATGTGTTTCGATAGTTATCCGGTGTAAGAACACTAAGAACATCTATCTGGTCGGTATAAAGATTGTAAAGTCATGTCATAATAATAATAGCTCACGATTTAAGACGGATTCAAATCGTGACTTTAAAAGAAAATTGACTGAAATTGATTATTTTAATTATATTCTCATGGTAGCTATGTGGGTCAAGGTTCGTATGTAACATAGAAACGTTAAAATAATGATGACTAATCGTAAGTTCACTGTCAATAAAATTATTCAGATTTTCGTTATTTTTATTGCTTTAAAAAAACAAAAACGACCCGCTGTGGTCATTCTGTCCCTCTAAATGTCGATTTATAGACAAGGGTCTTTCAATCTTTATAGTAAGAGAGCCCCAGTAGGGGATTTTGATATTTAGTAAATGCGACAGGTTAACAGATGTGATGACACCTTTTTTTTAGTGCTTCGATGGGTGGACAAGCTCAAAGCCCATCTGGTGTTAAGTGGTTACTTTAGCATATAGACATCTACAACGTAAATGCACCACCCACCATGAGATATAAGTTCTAAGGTCTCAAGTATATTTACAACGGCTGCCCCACCCCTCAAACCGAAACGCATTACTACTTCACGGCTGAAACAGGCAGGGTGTTGGTACCTACCCTTGCGGACTCACAAGAGGTCCTACCATCAGTAAAACCTCCATCAAAACGTCTCTAATGCAAGACACAAATACCCAAATACCGAATATTCCGCCGCCGTGGTATAAAAGGCAAGGGCACTAGTTGCAATACAAGTGAGCCGAATCATCGATGGATCTGTTTTAGTGTTACACCACATCTCAATGAATCGTCATACTACATTAATCTATTTAAGTTTCGATAGCCGTTTTATACTTGATAAATTATTTTATTGCAATTGTCTATTCGTTAGTTAAAAAATCAAATCGCAATATTTAGTTCAGCGCTCATGAAATACAATGCGTAATTCACGCACATGAAATTAAACATTAATCTGTGATTATTACTAGAAAAACACACCAGGAAGATTTAATTTAACATGTACATAAATCTCATTAAGTCTTCCTCCGCGGCCTAATTGTTTCTACATTGATACAGAATAGTGTAATAAAAACAGATTAACAAAATAGATGAGCGATAAGTAATTATGATATGACGCATCAAAAATACAATACATATCTTTGGATGGGGATACAATTTTAATTAATTTTATCTCAATAATTGGCCTCATTAAGTAATACTATATATGCTTTCGAGATTTATAGCCTATTATTAAATGTGACCTCTATGACTGGCTATTTGAAGAGAATTCAAATAAAATTCAGCACACACACCACTACACTACTAGTAAATAAGGGAAAAAATTCTAAATGTATTCGTCGCTAATAAAGTTCCATAGGAAAAATATTAGGTATGTTATGTTTTCAGTAATTATAATTACACAATATACACATTCGGTCTGGGTCGTACCTGGTTCAGAGATTATCCATTGCCATACAGCGTGGCAATGCTGCTAGCGTAATGGGTACTTTCGGGCCGGGTGGTTTCGGTGGCCTGTTTTGACTAGCCGATGCCTACGCGCCCATTGCTGTTAGCGTGGACCTTTATGTTACTTATGACGACGCTTGCAGCTGAAAGTAAGTATTGTTCTTTTTGACGAAGCATGTTGCTGATAACTTTATTTCTGTAATCTGACGAAGCATGTTGCGGATAATAGCATGTACTTTTAGGTTAGGAATGTACCCACTTATACAAAGATTTGACTATTTTCTTTCGTAGCACGGGCCCAGCAAACATTTTTAATGTTATTGTCGCTTTAATTAGATTTGATACTGGTATCTATTTCTATAGACATACCTTCAATTCGAGTTAGCGCCAATTTAAGAAGTGCAATTTGTCGATTTGAATATTTCATATTCCAAAAAATTTTTT
The DNA here is from genome assembly GCF_030267445.1 of Bombyx mandarina. NCBI lineage: Eukaryota > Metazoa > Arthropoda > Insecta > Lepidoptera > Bombycidae > Bombyx > Bombyx mandarina. The sequence goes on from NC_143223.1 coordinate 8,328,969, forward strand.
TTTTTCAGATGATGTTAAGCACGAGTAAATTTTTTTTTTAATATTTTTTATTGCATGGATAGGTGGATGGGTGGACGAGTTCACAGTCCACATGGTGTTAAGTGGTTACCGGAGCCCATAGACCTGTACAACGTAAATACCGCCACCCACCTTTAGATATGAATTCTAAAGTCTAGTATAGTCAGTATAGTTACAACGGTTGCCCCATTCTTCAAGCCGAAACGCATTACTGCTTCACGGCAGATATAGGCAGGGTGGTGATACCTACCCGTCCGAGTCACAAGTGGTCCTACCACCAGTAAAAAATAAGTATAAATTCTATTTGATTCATACCGCGTTAAATTACGGACTCCCTTCAACACACTGTTTATTTAGAAAAAACGGACTTTTAGTTTTGTAATTAAAAATATAGCGTCACGTACATTCTTTAATACCATATCAATAGAAAAAGACAAAACAGTTTAGTAACATTTTCTCTCCTGCTCGTCAATCGATCTTATTTTTTTGTTTGATAGCTGTTGATGAGGTTTAATCTATACTAATACCTAGTCAGGTCATAAATTCTGTCACATGTTTAATGTAAAATAATTGAAACAAGTTTATTCATTATGTAACCATTCATATACCAAAACGAACTTAACAAAACATAAATTCTTATGACACTAAAGTTTATTCAAAATGACCTCCGTGATTTTGAATACAGGCCTTCAATCTGCGCGGCCAGTTGTCTATCGCAGCACGAACGAGGTCCATGTCAATATCGGCGGCTGCCTTAATCAAGGATGTCTTGAGTGACTCCAAATTGGGATGAGGCTTTGAGCACGCCTTTTCCTCCAAGTGTTGCCATATCTTGTAATCTAACGGATTCAAATCCGGACTGGAGGAGGGCCAGTCTTCGTGCCGGATGAAGTCGATTTCACGCGCCGCCAGCCAGTCTTGTGTGCTCTTCGCTCTATGAGCTGGCGCCGAATCTTGTTGGAATACCCAGTGCCTGTTATTGAACATGGTATGAGAAACAGGTTCCACAAGGTTCGTCAGGACTGTATTTTGATACACAACTGCATTCGTTTTTATACCTTTCTCACAAAAATGTACCTCTGTTAAGCCCTCAATAAGAAACTCCCAACCATACCATGAGCGAGGATGGAAAATGACCTCGTTGGACACGCGGAATACGGTTGCTCGCTTCTTCACTACTGTGTGCGTACACTTTATCATTTTGTTTGTTATAGCTCTCTTCTACGGTAAAATTTTTTTCATACGAAAAAAGAATTTCCCGGTATTTTTTTCCCGCGTACCGCTTCAACAAAGCGCGGCATCTCTTCAGTCTCAGGTCCATTAGACGAGCATTCAAACGATGTCCTGTTTTTCTTCGATATGCCCGAAGCCCTAAGTCTTCATTTAACACCCTTTTCACCGTGGTTCTGCTTAACCCCATCTGAAGGGCCAACAGTTTCTGCTTACGTTTGGGATTTCTTTGAATTCGCGCCTTCACAGCTTTTATCACTGCTGGAGTCCTAACAGACCGAGGGCGACCACTTCTTGACCTGTCATCTACACTAGAGTCTTCATTGTATCGTTTGATGGTACGATAAACGAATCTTTCGAAACGAATCGTTTGGAGCCTCTGGGTTTGCGGAGGGACTTCGGTTCCCTCTGTATTTTATACCGTATGTTCCATGGGGAGTGCTCTGAGGAATTGTTCGAGATGATACCAGCATCTCGTTTTTACCATCGCACCGCCCGCCACCGGAGTAGAGTTCATCCATACTACCTGGAGCCACTGCGGTCATCCACAGTGCGTTTCCAGAGATCTTTTTTGCCACGTACCATCCGGCTATGGAATGAGCTCCCCTCCACGGTGTTTCCCGAGCACTATGACATGTCCTTCTTCAAACGAGGCTTGTGGAGAGTATTAAGCGGTAGACAGCGGCTTGGCTCTGCCCCTGGCATTGCTGAAGTCCATGGGCGACGGTAACCACTCACCATCAGGTGGGCCGTATTCCCGTCTGCCTACAAAGGCAATAAAAAAAAAAAAATCTTTTGGTTATAGTCAAATTTTTCAGTATGTTAAAAATTTGAATTGGCGCGTAACCGCAACGATGCAACGCAATAACTGCAACACGGTCTTCTTTAAGCGTCCACTCCATATTTAAAAATGAGTAAAATTCTAAAAGTATACATTTTTATTTTCATGAAAAATTCGAAATTCGAATTCAATAAACTTTTTTGTGGCCAGCATTCTAAAAGAAAAGTTTTTACTGTATGACAATACTTATGACCTGACTAGGTATATAAATCTACAGTTGTTTTTACGGATGTTCCGTTATAACTACTGAACCATGCATCCGATTGACTTGAAACTTTGTATCCATGTAGAAAATACACGTACTTAATGGATAAGCTAATTAATATTTATATGAGTGTTGGACTCCCTAATAATAATGACAATAAATAATCATGTTAATTTTAAATGCCCAGCGAAGCGCGCGAGTACGGCTAGTATTCGATAAAATGAAACTGGAAATAGTTTTTAACACTATTTTATTAGTATTTTTCACACACATATAAAAAAAATTACTTATAACGAATGAAAAGAAATGCAGCATATAATCTAAATCTTGAGATATCAGTGGTTGAATTTCGACTACTCTGCGAATACTATTTATTTGTATTTTTCCTATTTATTTCGTAGACAAGTGAACGTCGTGGTGTTAAGTGGTTACCGAAGCTCCTAAATTTGAGAGTTTGAGGTCTGCGTCTTAATTGTTTAGTAAATAATATGCAATTTAAATGCAATCTCATCTTAATGCATTAACACTGTAATGCATAAAAATGGAATAATTCTACAACTATTGGAATGAAAGTTGCAGTGGTTAATCAACATCCTTGTAATTAAAGACTAACTATTTTCCCATTATATCTTAGGTCATCCATCGTTATTTTATAAATATGTACATACACGTCATACACAACACTTTATGGCGATAATCGAATTAAAACTCCTTTTTTTAGGAACAACCAGGGAAATGTGGTGTGAAATATGTACTAATTTTGTTTCTTATTGCTTAGATGGTTGGATAAGTTCACAGCCCACCTGGTGTTAAGTGGATACTAGAGCCCATAGACATCTATAACGTTAATGTGCCACCCACCTTGAAATATAAATTCTAAGGTCTCAAGTATAATTACAACGGCTGCTCCGCCCTTCAAACCGAAACGCATTACTGCTTCACGGCAGAAATAGATAGGGTGGTGGTACCTGCGCGTCCGGACTCCTAAGAGGTCCTACCATCAGCATTATTGATTAACATATCATTATTTATTGAAAAGTGGACCTGTAGTAGTCGAAATTCGACTATAATTAATTGAAATTATAAGTTTGAACATTATTAGGGTTCTATTATCAAAGACTATTTATTATACTTCTATAGTCACAGATTTCGCCAAGGCTACCTATAATCAAATATTAATAAAAACAAACAATATTTAATCTATTCTCAATTTGACCGCAGACGTCAAGAACAAAAGTTTGACAATAAATAAATAGTATGCATGCGTGTGTGTGTCAAATACATGGTAGTATGTGTAATGTTTTCTTTATTGATTTGTGGCAACTCACTTACCCGCCACTACTTGGGCAACCGCCTTACAATTTAACAAAATCGCTGTCGCCTATGAATTCAGGCAATCTATTATTGTTGTTCAACACTTCGGCAATCTTGAAAACTGCGGGCAGTACACATCGATTTTTGCTGTGCTACCCATCGTTCGTGTCAGTGCTTTACTACTCGTATATGTTATTTCTTTATCGTACCACTCTTGTCATAGTTTGTTTGTGAATATTGCTATCTTCAATAAACTATTCAAAGCAGTACATATTCATACTCACCGTGTAAAACACCCTTCGTGTCAGCGCCTACCTAATACAGTTAGAAGCAGAAATACAACAACTACTTCTACAGATTTAATGTATCTTTTATGCATTATTTAAAAAATATATTAGCATTGTGCACTTCTTCTCTATATTCTCTATAAGTGTGGGAAATTTCATACTCCTCCGTCCGCGCAATTTTCGTAAAAAGGGATACACAGTTTTTGCTTCACGTATAGTAACCGGCAAACATCGTGAGCAAATGACCTTGACTGCGCAGAACCGAATTTTAGATCACTTTGGTGGTGAGGGTGAGGCGCGACGGCAGGGGAAATCGTATCGAGCGCGTTATTGGTAGATCAGTCGAACCTTGCGTCCCGCACCGCATTCCGCATTCCGCTTGCTCCCAAAAGTACGCTTGCGTACAGTGAAAAGTCTATCGTTATTAATCGTTAAGTTATATTTTGTTATAATTGCTTGTTGACTTTGTTGCCATTGCTATTTGTTGAGTGTTTGTTGATTTTTTATAAAAAAATACACTATGCCGCGACAAACTGGTGTAGGATTCAAAAGAAAGGGTAGAAAAATTGTGTAGGACGTATATTGCTTCATTATAAAACAGGGGAAGAATGATATTATGGAAAAAGTAAAACAGACTTCGGAAGCAACAAAAACATCAGTGAGTACTGTTAGGTGCATTATTAACGAAGCTAAAGGCTCTGGCTTGCTCATCGTGCTTGGGACTCCGTCTTCAAAAAATAATTAATTATAGACAAAAAAGAAGATCGAACCGACCGAGTCGTAAACTACACCGATGAGCCCTATGTCGACTTATCACGATGATGGCGACTCGGGTGATGAAAACAGTGATGATGATAATGGTCAAGATTATGATAACGAAAAAAAATTACAAATACCAGCTTCGCTTCAACTGAATGAAGACCTGGCAACAGCTCTAGTTTTGACTTAATAGAAGGAATATCTATTTTACCCCAAGATTAAATTATTATAATTATTAACCTATATTTTTTGTTGATGTTCTAATAAATATATAAATAAATACATATGTTGATTTTAATAATTTAATAGCATTATGACGCAGAGTAAATAATGTTTTTGCACGTGAGTGTACCATGCGCAAACTTACCCCCACTACGTCAACAAATGCTCAAGAAGTTTGCCGGCTATTATATCTTAATTAAAAATTAGATCGATTGTTAAGACCTTTTGTAAAGGATTTTTATTAGTTTCGTTTCCAGATGAAAACTAAAAGTTGACTGACCGTTTGCAGCTTATGCAGCCTTGGCCGTGAAAATACAACAAAACGAACGCGTTACATGAATGTGTCATAACTTGAGCTGGTCATAGTAATTATCTGCTGTGTTGCGTCGACAAATTGATGTTTTATTCATATGCGAAATAGCAACTTAACGACCCTTTTAGATATTATTATAAAAGGAAATACCTAACAATTATTTTATTAACACGTCTAATAATGTTTAAAAATGCGCACGCTTGCTACATTAATGTCGGAATTGAGTATAAAAGCCTATGTCAATCTGTTTACGACACGCAAAATATTCGTTCAAAATACTGCATCAAGGTTTGATGAAGTTTATATATTAGTCATTCTACAATCTCGATCTCATAGGACAATAATTGGATAATTTGATATGTTGTGAATAAAAAAAATCTTGGCAAAGAAAATTACATATTAAGTAAGTCGTCAATTTGATGTATACAATAAGGTCAATTGCGTAATGGCAAAAGATTTGAACAATTTACCTCATTCATCTAGCTAAACGTAATTTGGTCACGCCATTGTTTGGATACAGGCATGATTTAAACGACGATAGTTCAAACGTAATGATGGACTTAAAAAAAAATCGCTTTACCCGATCCTGGGCCCTTCTGCATATTGTATCGACGTTATTATCGGATTATTGGAGATGATAAAATAACTTGTTTTTCAATAGTACAAGCCGGCATTGGTGCAGTTCACTTTTTTCTTTATATAAGACCGGTTCCAGATAATATATTCTTTCACGAAACTTAGCTCTGAAATTCTCTTCGGAGTTTTTAGGCACTATTGATATTTCAAGGTTAACTCTATTTAATGTGGCAGAAAGATGTTTATGTTTCTGGTAGTACCACCGATTATGGTGAACAACTTCGTCATCAAAACAATCACAAGGAAACAGTCGGATCCTGATGCTATTGTATATTTAATTTCATGATGAATTTTGTGACACTAATCATCAAGTGTTTTATTATGGTCAAGCAAGCAAAGGGCTTAATGTGGCAGTAGGCGTCATAGAACACAAGATCTTCCCTTTGTCGTTAACTTTCAAACTATCTATCTATATTTCTGTCCACAGACGTCCACTGCTGGACATGGGCCTCCCCCAACCCTCTCCCCTCAATGAACTTTTAAACTACCTAGTTTTTTCCAAAGAGCGGGTGAAATCGCTCGGTAGATCGGCAGTCCAAATGTTGTTTTTTGAAACTTATACATACGCAAACTTACCTTCAAAATGTCGTTAGCGAGATTCAGCCATCTGTCAAATATCTTGTGTTCTATAGACGCTGTCACCGCCACAAAGTTTCAGGAGATTATGTTTCTCCAAAATTGTGTACGAAAATTTAACTGCCTATGTTTGCAAGTTGTAAACCATAGTTATACATTCTTGATTTCAAAATGTAACAGGGGCTCAAATAACATAATTAAGTTTCGCTATTGCATATGCTTCATGCTTTAATTGAGTCACGACATTCGTGCTGCGTTCCTATAAGTACTTATCAGGTAGACCGTGATTTATACAAATTTAGTGCAAAGAAAAGTGGCGGATGTTTCTAATGAAGTCCAGTTAATATTCAGACAGAAGAAGATTCTTCGAATAATTAAGAGTTGATTCACGCAACAAAGCGTAGTTTCATAAGGAAACAATCAGCGAATCAATTATCTATGTACGCTTTTTGCCCAGGTCGGCCCATTCATGTCGATGAGTGTTACAATATAAAAGAGCCGGGAATAATCGAAAATGATGTAATGCTATAATGCTCCATGTAATCATTCAGAAATGGGAACGAAAAAACACTGATGCGTTTTACTTTGTGCTTTATGAAAATGTTCAGCATCTCATATGCAAAGGATAATTAATCATAATTAATAAAAATGTTCTAATGTTCTTAAATCTAGTTAAATAATATGTTAAGTATTGTGTTAAATCTAATTGATTAATTTGAAATGTTATATGATTGTGGATGGTTTGGGATGCAGTGAAGTGTATTCGTTTCTAAAGTACGAACAGTAGAAAAAAATCCGGTACCAATATATCTATATATATAAAAGAAAGTCGTGTTAGTTACACTATTTATAACTCAAGAACGACTGAACTGATTTGGCTGCAAATTGGTGAGGAGGTAGCTTAGAACCAGGAGAAGGACATTACTTTTTATCACATTCCCGTGGGACTTGACATAAAACGTGGTAACTATAACAAAACGTAACTGACAGCTAAACGTAATATATTCTATGGTTGATTGTGTTAATTATAGTAGAATTTTGAAGTTGACTGGTTGATGTGTTTGAAACAAACCGTGTGGCGGACCAAAGTTCGCAGGGTCCGCTAGTCTACCTATATATTATGTATATCGACGCCTGAAAGGCAAACGTGACTAAGCGACAATGTGTGAACTTTACAGTAGACTAATTTAAAGTTGAAATACCTGGAAAAAAAATCTATTTTAACGAATGAAACTGTAGAATTGAAATGATTTTAATAGACCTAGAAATATATGTCGGGGAAAGGCTCTCCTCGCCGACATCGCCATTAGTGGCTGCGGGCTTAGTGGGCGTCATGGGGTTAAAGTGCGAGCACAAAACACAATGGATGCCGTTTTATCAATAGTTTAATTTCAGTTTATACAATATTTTGTTATTCCACGGTAATATTGTAGGAACACAACAGTTTAGACCGAGCAGCGAGTTCGGTGCACCAATCTCACTTTAACTATATCCAAATTATCCAACGATCCAACTCGATACGTTTTTATGCTCACAAAATACAAAATGCGTCACACCACAATACAAGCTTTCTCAAAAGTGAAGATGGCGCCTCGACCACGCTCGAGACAAGACGCTCTGCTCTGATTGGTCGCTGCCTACGTGATTTACAGTTATGGGACCTTTTATTACAGTTTATTTTTATGAAAGGTTTTAAAGTTATAGAAAAACGTAACAAACAAGATAAAATAAAATTAGAAATTATAAAAGTAATTACAACGTAAAACTAATAATAATAAACATTAAGCATGTAAACAAGAATCAACTCGACTCATTGCTTCCTCTGACACGGCCGTCCTGACATATCACACGTCCTCGTGTGATGTTGAAGGCCGTGCATCATCGCTATCTGCAAAAAAAGAAACTTTATTTTTGTACGTCTCGGCCACTCCTGACCCAGGACATTACAGGATCCTTACATTTGATCCTTCATGCAATAACTACATTTCTGTTTCGTATTCTGATCTGAATCCTAATAGATTCCACGCTACATTCTAAATTAATTCCATAGTATCTAAGCAGCCACTTCGCCGTTAACAGACTAATAGCAATAAAATGGCCACCTCGCCATCCTATGGCCACCTCGCCATCCTATGGCCACCTCGCCATCCTATGGCCACCTCGCCATCCTATGGCCACCTCGCCATCCTACGGCCACCTCGCCATCCTATGGCCACCTCGCCATCCTATGGCCACCTCGCCATCCTATGGCCACCTCGCCATCCTTTGGCCACCTCGCCATCTCATGGCCACCTCGCCAACTCATGGCCACCTCGCCATTCTACGGTCGTTGTATTGGCATTCCCTACACTTCAGGAACTAATTATTTTAAGCACAAGAAATTTATTATGAATATCTTACCATCACTGTCATCTGACAGACACGGATCCAGCTCAGTTGGGATATAGGATTGAGGAAAAGGACGTAAGCGGTCTCTCGCATACTTGTATGTACGATTACAATTCAAGCTTTTGAGATGATACCTGTCACCGTCTAGTATTTCAATGACCTCATAAGGTCCTTTATATTTAGGGTCTAATTTTGTTTGATTCCGTTCGTGATTCTCAATTAAAACATAATCGCCCACAGAAAACGAAGTGACTTTTGCCTTCCTTTTGTCGAACCGTGCTTTATCAAGACATGCGTTATGTTTTATTAGCCCATTAGCACGTTCTCTAATCTCTTCTATATCTACCTCAACCTCATGATCGTCTACGGTTAATAAATTTAAGGGTCTCGCTACTCTACCTATTAATAACTCTAGAGGACTTGCTTTCGTTACTCTATGAATTGTGCTATTTATGGATAGTTGGACATCATCTAATGCGTCTTGCCAGGACCTACTTGGGCTTGTTTCTATCACAGTTAACATGTTTTTGAGTGTACTCATTATACGCTCTACTTGGCCATTAGCACGACAAGAGCCGGTTGCTATTAGATGTAGGTGGATATTGTGATTAACACAGAAATCTTTAAAATCTTTATTTGCAAAGCATCGACCCTGGTCAGCGATAACCCGCGCAGGGGCCCCGAAAAGCGATATGGATGCTTTGAGAGCGCTGATCGCACTATCTGTGTTAATTCTTGTAGAATGCCTGAGTAACACATATTTTGTAAAAGCGTCTACAACAACAAAAACATATTCCTTTTGATCATTTTTGCCACTAAACTTACCTGTGGCGTCAATGTGGATTGTATGCCAGGGAATATTAGCTTTCGGTATGGGGTGTAACTCTATCTGCTGTTTACCGCTTCGCGACTTAGCTACTCTACACGTTATGCAATTTTCTACGAATTTTCTGACGTATTTTGACATATTGGGAAACCAATAATGTTGATACGCTTTTTCTAGAGTTTTATCCCATCCCAGATGAAGAATGGACTCGTGAATATGATTTATAACCGACCAACGAAAAGCTCTAGGAACAACTGGTAGCCAAATGTTGCGATTATTCCTTTGAAATTTTCTATAAAGCACATTAGATCGTAATTCATAGATTCTACTACGATCTAGGTCCAAATCATCGTTTTCGAGCTTACTAATAATTTCATTGTATTCAGGGTCTCGTCGTTGTTCCACTTGTAACCAATTCGAAGATAACTCAGCTATATTAATGCGTTTTTCTCCTACACAATTTTCTCTACATAAATTATCACTATCGCCAACGGTGGTGCTATTCACCTCAGGTAATTGATTTCTAGAGAGAAAGTCGACGTGGGCCATTTTTCTACCCTCCCTGTACTGTATATCAAAATCGAAAGCCTGGAGGAATGCCCACCACCGATGCACTCTAGGAGTTAAGTCCACTTTGGTTCTTGAGGCTTTCAAAGAATTGCAATCAGTAACAACCGTGAAAGTCCTGCCATACAAATAATGGCGAAAATGCTTAACCGAGTTAACAACTGCTAGTGTCTCTAACTCATAAGAGTGGTATCGAGATTCCGCGTGCGTAGTGCGTTTACTGTAGTACTCTACCGGGTGTAATTTTGCTGTTTTAGCTCTTTGGAATAGGATCGCGCCGTAACCTTCACTACAAGCGTCCGTATGTAGCTCTATAGGTAATTCCGGGTCAAAAAGCATCAAAACCGGGGAGGAAGTCAACGCCGATATTATGTCTTGCCTAATTGTTTCGTACTCTGTGCTCCAAACTATTTTAGAATTATTCTTAGCTAACAAACGGTAGAGCGGTGCCATCCTAAGCGAAAAGTTATTAACAAACTGTCTAAAGTAGGATGCTAAGCCTAAAAATTGTCTGAGTTGAGTGATGGTCTGTGGTGGTAAGGAACTAGCCAACGCGATAATCTTTCGGGGGTTAGGCCTGATTACACCCTCTGATACTTCATACCCTAAGAATTGAACCTGCTTCTTTAGAAAGGCACATTTTTTCATATTGAACGAAAATCCGGCATCACTAAGAGTTTTCAGTACTACGTGTAATCGCTCCAGTCCTTGCTCTACATTATTCGCGGGTATAACTAAATCATCCATATAGACAATTGCGTAAGAGTGCGCTAGGTCACCTAGAGCCGTATTAATAGCTCTCTGATACACAGAGGGAGCATTTCGTAGACCAAATGGCATAGCAGTGAACTCATAATGAGAGTCTGGGGTAACAAATGCGGTCTTCTCTATCGAATTCGACTCTTCATTTATAGGAATTTGATAGAATCCACTAGCCATATCAAGACATGTATAAAGTCGTGCGCCTGATAACCTTTGAACTTGATCACCGATCAAAGGTAGTGGGTACCGGTCGGGAACTGTGTTAGAGTTTAACTCTCGGTAATCTACGCACATCCGGTCAGTGCCGTCGCGCTTCTTCACTAAGATTATTGGGCTAGAGAAGGCCGATTTGCTTAGTCTAATAACTCCAGCTGATAATAGTTCACTGCATTTATTACGTACTATTAGTCGCTCTTCAGGACTCAAATGATAAGGCCGCCTTTGTACAATTTTGCTAGGATCTACTAAATTTATTTCTAATTCACCTGTCTTCACTCTATTAGTAGGCGTACCTTCAACAAACGAACTCTTAAAGTAGCTAAGAAGTTCTATCAATTGCGGTTTAAGGTTATTGGGTATATCAGTGTCCACGTCATGAAAGTCAGCCACCACGTTTCCTAAGTTGCAAATGTTAACTAAAGAGGACTTTTCAACTATGGTAAGCTTATCACTCGATATGTGTACTGACAACCCTAAGGCCAACAAATCGCGTCCAACCAAAATATCATTATCTAGGTAATCATCAGGTATAATGTGAAATAAAATTTGTACGTCGTGGCCACTGAGAACGACCCTAGATAAAATTTGTGAGTTACATGTTACACTAGACTTTCCCACTCCCGTCAATGTAACAATTGCGTGCTGCAATGTACCGACAAGTTTATGAGAGACGCTTTCTTTAACCAAAGAACAGTCAGCACCGGAATCAAAACAAAACGAGAACTGCTCACCAAATTGTGTAATTATCCCGGTGACAGGTTTCATACAACACACGTCCACTCGCTTCGCGACGCTGGGTGCGGCGGTGGGCTGTCCACTACTGCTTGTAACTGGCCATGTTTTTGAACACCGCGATGCCACGTGACCTTCAACACCACACTTGTAGCAAGTCACAGGTGCATGCTTAGCCACGGCCGTGTCGGGACGTCCAAAGGTCGGAGCTGTTTGTTGCTTGTCATGCGAACGACTGAAACATTCAATAGATTTATGGCCAAGCTTTCCACAAGCGTAACATTTTGTGGAACCAGAACTTAACCTAGGACGTTTATAATCTTGCGTAGTGCTTGCAACGGCCTTTGTAGTGTCTTGGTAACTCCGTTTGCGATACGAAAAAGCCATCAGTTCGCGTTGCATTTTACAGCGCGTAGCTATTTCTTCCGCAAAAATATTGCGTTGTAACCGTGGCTCAATTTGTGCCATGTGTGCAAGTATTAATGATACCACCATTTCTTCCTTGTCTAAATTATTCCATCGTGACATGAGTAAGGTAAATAAACGGCTTGCATATGCAGCAAGACATTCACCTTCTTGTGGTTTACCAGTAAGCATCTTCAATAACGTCGCTGCACATGTTTCTAACGTAACAAATCGAGAAATAAAAATTTCCTTAAATTCTACCCATTTGATATTAGGAAAAACTATTTGAGAAAACCATGTTGCAGCCGACCCTTTCATAGCCTTACTAAGAATGAGAATTAATTTACTTCCCTGTATCTCACGATCCGATAAGCAAATGTCCGCCGTGGCCAGCCAGGCCCGGGCGTCAGTGTTTGCATCATC